>NC_134458.1:168445645-168660645 GCF_047948215.1 Lycorma delicatula
CTATTAAGGTTTGAAAATGAAAATGTAGATTTTCTAGCAGAAGAATTTTTGTCTGAATCACAAGGAGGTGCTCTATCGTCCAGGAAAAACATGAAAACTTTTTTAAGATTCCTTGGCGACCCAGGTTTTCAGTGGGATTGCACAGGACTTCAATGTCAATCTATTTACTGTGTGTAAAATGGTTAACTTTGTTATCGACAAAATTATTGCTACAGCAAATAATTGGATACAATTTCAACAGCAGAGCAAGAAATAAATGAGGAGTAGTTGTGATGGCAAAACATTTTACTATGCCAACAATAATAGGCACATTAGATTGTACCCATCAAGAATTAAACAAATCACAGCAATACGGGGATGAATACATTAACTCTAAAGGGTATGCCAGCCTTAGTATACAAATTACTTGTAATGCGAATGAAGTATTTACCAGTGTACACACTGAGTGGCCTGGGACTGTTCATGATGCCAGGATATGGCAGTGAAGCCCAGTTAGATTCATAATCTTGCAAAACAGTTCAGCGTGCTTATACCGAGAGACTCCCAGTATGGAATTTCATCCTGGCTAATACTCTAGCAACAATCAAACCTCTTCGCAACATGGAACAACAAAATTTTAATCATCTACATGCCAAAGAAAGAGTCATCATAGAAAGATGCTTTGGGCAAATCAAGCAACGCTTTCCAGTACTGGCGAATTGCGTTCAAGCATCTGTTGAGAAAGTACAAAACTTTGTTGCTTGTACTGTGTTACATAATGTAGCAAAACAATTAACTGGCAGATTTCATTTTGAAAATAACACGGTAGGTGAAGAAGATGGTGAAAATGGAGGAACATAATTTTGAGGCGAACAAAAAGTCAAGAAATATCAGAGTTTTTACTAAATGCATATTAACTTACATTTTTCAATCATTGTATTTTCTGTATCTTGTAAACTCATACTTCTCAGTTTATACTTATATACAAAACAGAAAATAACAGAAAATACATTTTAAATATTGAAATCGAAATAATCATAAACAACATAATAGAAACATCAGTTTATAGAAAACCCACAGCAAATAATATTACAATACATTTAAATTATACCACCCATAGTCACAAAAAATTAATACATATAAAAAAAATATATTTTGAGCTTTTTTACACAAAAAAACAATAAAAACAAAGTAAAAAAAGGAATGATGAAAAAACAAATAGCAGTATTTAATGATTTTGATGATAAACTAAAAATGTTTATAAAAATAAAAAATACCACCACAATTATATAAAAATTCAACAGCAGGAAAATAACTGAAAGATTAATAGGTCAAAAGGTACACATAACGCAAAAGTCTAATTTTTTCTGGGCATCTCATATTCATTACCTTTTTTAAGACATTTAAAATAATGATCAGTACTATGAGTATTTTTTACAATATGGTCATTCAGAGCCTAATTTCTGTAAAAAAATATGTAGCAGCCATTTACAATCCAGCTTTACCACTTTGGAGATTGACTGAAAGATTTTGAGATTTATATAGTATTAAACATTTTTCTTTTCTTCTTTGTTCTTTATAGTTCTAATTAGGCTGCATTACAAGTAACAATACCTTATCATAAAAAAATTATGTGAAATTTCGGAGAGTACTTGTGAATACTTTTCAAGAAGAATTTCTGATTTACATATTTAGTAGAATCAGTTTGGAGCAGATATTGAAATCTTGTATTGCTTCAATAATAAAAGTGATAACTTAATTGACAAATCAGCTCAATCAGTTTGAAAAATCAAATCACCTTTAAAATAACTTTTCACCAACTTGTTTAAAAACATGCAAAATATTTTATTTTACAGAAACATTTTTCTGGGCATGAATTTTTAAATCTAATAATAAATACGTATCCGGAATTTTCAGCATCTTCAATGTCTTGTATATTTATTTTAACATTATTTTGTGTTATTATATCTTATAACTATGTACTAATTAGAAACAAGGATTTATTTATTCACTGCAGTAAGATTGAACAGTTCAAGATAAAAATATGAAATGATAATATCTGGTTATACTAATATCTTTATCGATTTAATAGTCTTTTTTTCCAATTGCAATTTCAATTTATTCTTACTAGAAACAAAATATCTGATTGCCCCTTTATTAGGAGAGATTCTGAAATAATCTACCATGACAATTTTATTTTTTGTAAAAAATTATTTGAAATTTTCTTTAAATATGAAAATATTGATTGTTCAAAGGGAAGTACCTTTTTAAAATATTAAGTTTTTTAGTAAGTTTTTAAGTATAGTAAGTTTTTTAACAATTCTTTAAGAAAGCATTTAGCTTTCTTAAAGAATTAAGAAAGCATAAGAAAGAATGCAATCTGTGAAATTTTGAGGGCAGAGCTTGGTTTAATTCATGAAACATTTGCATTATAACTTTGCTAACAGTTCCCAGATGTTTTGAAATAAAGTTCAAATAAAACTTACTGAATTCTTAATTACAAAATTCTGTATGTTAAAGGGCATGAAGGTAGCATAATGCATGCACATATTTGTGTGTAAGAGTGACTAGTTTCTTTTTGCTTTATATCTCTGTAAAAGTTTAACCGTCCTTACTTTACTTAGTACGATAGGCTTGGGTAATATAGAATGGATTCTTTTCCATAACAGAAATCAACTAGTATTACTGCAGCCATTGCCAGGCTTTATTTAATCCCACCTTCCTCTCACAGCGTTTTCAGTCAATAATATGGTGTTAAACAGTACAATAATAGAAATGACTTGAAGAAGAGAAAAGCAATGAACTATTTAAATTTAGGGCTAAGTTTATCAAATTAAAAATTATTAATTGCAGTTGGTTTAACAAATATATTAATGTAGTGTGTAAAAAAATTCTCAAAAAACGAAATAAAAATCACAAGGAAATCAGAGGTATTTTCCTTTTCATATGTTAAATGATTGATAGCAGTTTTACATATTAAATGTGAATCTTAAATTATAATGTTAAAAAATGTTTAAAAGATTCTTAAATTGTAGTTTGTTATCAAAAATCTGACAACTTGGGTATATATGCAAATTTATTTTTGAGGGGTATTTAATACCAAAATTTATATTAAATTAAAAATACATCTGTATTTTACAGTAAAATGTGATAATCTATTTATTTTATTTGTTGTGGTGATATGATGTACATAACCTATGTCAGCTGATTATCAAAAGGAATTTGGATTAATTTATTGAGATTTATTAAAATGGAAGTAGTTTGTGACAAGTGAAAAGAGTACTATGGCAAGGCAAAGTCGAGGAGAGTTATTTAAAATTAATGCTAGAAAAAAGTGTGCTTAAGAGAATTTGTAATATTCTGAGAAATTTTCAAAATATGTGGATGATGAAGATTAAAATTGATGCATAAATTTATCTTGTCATGGAACTTTTCCTTTATTTACAAAAAATTAGTGAAACATACTGATTTATTTAGCTCTGTTTATATTGTTTCTGTAGCAGTATTTCATTTCTCCGTTACTCTTCTGGTATTGGAAACTGAAAAATCAATTTAAAGAGTATAATTAATGTTTGTTAATTTTTGTTTAATTTTAAACAGATAATTCTTACATATATTTATTTTTAGAAAAATGAAGTCAGAGTAAAAGGATTTATGATTATGAAATTTATCAAACTTTAAAAACTACAATTCAAGTTGTACATTAAAGAAATATACACATGGGATGCTATTGTTTCTGTGAAATATATATTGATTTTAAAACCATTTAAATATTACAGCCTCATCCAAAAGTTTCTCTAAAGTATATTTAAAATCAGAAGTGGCAGTTTTTATTTTATTTTTTCACCTTGACATGTATGGAATCTTTTAATGTAAAATTTACTTGTATTTAACAAGATATTCATGGTGTTCAGCATGTTTTCTCTGTAGACTGAATCATGCCGATCCATGTCAAACTTCAGCGCCTTCATATTTCTATTTTGACACAACATTCATTTATCATACTGTCAACATTTTTAATTACCATTACTTTATCATTACTTCAACATTTTTTATTATGACTTGTCAAGGATTTTTATATTCAAGAAATGTGGCTACATCATACACTGCAAACCAAAATTGTCTTTCATCATTTCTTTTCTGTATAACAAATACCCAACATTAAATCTTTTCTGTATAATAAATACCCAGCATTCAAATTTAGTGTCTGATAATGAAAATATTTGTTTAGTCAAAGACAATGACTATCCTCTATAATGAAACATTGATTTCGCCATAAAAGATACGAAAGTCATTAAGAATTGATTTACAGAACAACCATCAGATTCTCCCACAGGAGATTAAAGACCTGCATTTGAAATCATGTCTTCAATAGAATTTCTGAATGATAAAGATTCTTCAGAATCTGCAACTATGACTCCAAAGTCATCATGTTCATGGTCAATTAAAAGAAAAGAACAAGATGATGCAGCCTTTAACTCAATGATAATTATTGTCAGTTAATCAGCATTTTAAATGTGTGCAAATGCCTAATAAGATTTGTTATATTTGGTAAGAAACTAGCAATGAAGTTATGAGATTTGCCTAAACAACAAAGGATCATCTGTGAAAAAATAATTAACAATACTTTATGTATGCCAGAAATGGGCAGTTTAACGCATAACCATAAATTGTCTAATGAAAAATCTCAACTATTATTACTTGTAATTAACGGATTAATGGACCTTAATCCATTCCAAAAAGTGTGAACAAACTTGGAAGGCGCTGTACAATCATATTTACCCAAATTTTTGAATTTAAATTTTAACTGATAATATACTGTAACTTTTAATTTTAATAATGCATTTTGTATCTATCCCAGAATAAAATATTGTTAAACTAATTCAGTTTGAAAAATAATTACTAAAAAAAAGGTTAATAAATGTAACAGGAATGAGAGTTGATGAATAATTAAATGTAAGATTTACTATACAACAAATTATTTTACATCAGATTTTTAAAAAATGGTAAGAAGGTATCAAAAGTTGTTAGGCACTAACATTGTTTAATCTGTCTTTCCTTGGGTAATATTTTTACATGTGAAATCTTAACAGATTCACGCCAGATCTTAATATAAAATTGAGTCATTTGATAATAACAGCATCTTGAATTTCAAATAAAAAATAAAAGAACATTATTAAATCCATTATAAAAATGAAAAAAAAAAAACTGTTATATTCCACACAATAACATATTCATTATCATATTAATATATTCAGTTTGAATTATTTTAAATTCCTTTTTGTTATTAGTAATTTATCATTTATATTAGGAAATAAAGTTAGGTATTGTATCATTCTTTAAAATGACAGATTTACAAGTACATGTGAACTTGTTCAAATCAAACTTAAAAGTAAAACGAAAAAGTAAAAATAAAATGACTATTGTAGATAAAGATAAAAATAAAGTAACAGATTGGTGGTTTCATTCATGTACTTTTTTATCTCTGTCATTATATCAAGCCAAATTACTCAAAAAAAATAATAAATAGATAAATAAATTTTACATACCTTATTTTAATCAAATATTTCATTTTTTGAAAAGAATTTTTAATTTATTTATTCTGCATATGATAAATCTCTTAATTTAATGTTTAAAATCTTTTTTAAATTCACAAAAATTTTATGGCTGTAGAACACATAAAAGACCAAAATTAGATGAAGTTTATTAAACTATGAAATAATATTACAGAACTATAATAATAATTATAATAACTATAATAATATTTACAGAATAATCAAGTAGACAATCATATGGCTACAAACTTAAAATACTGAAAAGTTATTTGACTTCCAGAAAGATATAGTGAAATTTCTATATATTTTATAAATAAATAAAAAATGACATAATATATTAAAAAAAAAAAAATTAAGCCTTAAAAAGTGTACATACAATCTGATTAGTACTTATTCATTTAACAAAGACTATTAGAGTGTTTTCTATGAAATAGATTTGAAAGGCTAAAATTGATTTTTAAAAATCATCCTTAAAAAATGTGGCTATAATACTGTAGCAACTACAACTTGTGTCTCAATATTTTCCATTTCTTAATTTGGGATTTCCTTTATCACCAATTATGTCAAATATATTTACATGATTTTGAGAGTAAATTGGTGTAAGGAATCACTCGTACACAAAGTTTTAATTGGTCACAGTATGTGGATGATATTATTATTATCATTATAATTATTATTATTATTTGCAACTGGACCATGTTGGATCATGCAAAACTATTATGATTCAATTTTTTGTTTCCATGCTGCTCTCTTTTTTTTAATGTTATAAAGTTCAGGTTTGTTGTCTTTTTATTATAGAAGTTCAGATAGCTGAACTTCTATGACAAGAAGTCTTATAATTACAGATGGATATTTGTAAAGAAGCCAGATAAAAAAAAAAAAATAGAATAAAAAGAATAAAAAAAGACTAGTTTCAGGAAGAGGGAAGACTACCTTTTCACGAAAGTAATATATATATATTTTTTTTGTTTTGTTTAACCTCTGGCATCACCATTATGTATTGCTTCAGAGAATGAGATGAATGATTTGTAGTGTCTTTGAAAATGCCATGCCTAGCTGGGATTCGAACCCAGGACCTCCAGATGAAAGGCTGAGATGCTACCACTCACGCCATGGAGACCGGCAGGTAATATTATACATATATTTTTTTTTCCCTACATCCCCCAGCCGGACATCCAATTAAGTATACTCGACTCGAGGACGTGTCCTTTGCTGATCTTTTAATTGCCTGCCTCCAACGCAAGGCTGGGAATGGCAAGCTCGGCTATGCCATTCCCAGCCCCCCCGCCGGAGACCGGGTCTCTATCTTTCCTTTTGCCAGCCTCAAACCGACGGCGCAGGAGCCGAAGCCGCCAAAGCGTATCCGGGAACCCACACCGCCGGCCGGGTCTCGGTCTTTTCATTCATTCGCACCTAACGGACCCCAGGAGTCCTCCCTCCATCACGGGAACCCACACACCAGAGCATGTGAGCCCTCAGGAACGGGGCTGTCCGCCCAGCCCTACTATAAGCTACACCCCTCAGTATCCCAGTCATCTTGCCTCATCTTCTTTTATTCTGATAACTGTTCTTGCAAATATTGCAAAATTATTCCAGTTTCCGTACATAGCCAAGAGCCACTCCGAGAGCTGCTCCGGTCGGGTGTGTATCAGTCATGCATTTATACGTTGTTCCTCCCATCGTCTGCACTCAAAAATAGTGTGTTTGGCATCGATCGTCAACCGCATCGCAGTAACAACAGATTGGTGACTCTCTCCTGCCAAACCTATGCAGGTATTGTTCAAACGCACCATGTCCCGACATGAGTTGCGTTGTGTGGTACTCTAATTCACCATGAGAGCGATCTAGCCAAGCATCCAGGTCCGGGATAATTCATCTTGTCCATGCGGCCACTGCTGAACCCGCCCATGCCACCTTCCATTGTTCTCGTATAATAGAACTGGCCTCATCTTTGGCTACACCGAACGCCCTTAGTTTTCGTCCTTTAATCTGCAATTCTATCGGGGGCACCGAAGAAAGCACGCACAGTGCATCATACGATAATGTTCGGTACCCCGAAACTACCCCCAGAAGCGACTTCCTATGACTCCTAGCCAGTTTTCTTCTGTTGCGCTGGACATTAACCGCATCAGCCCATACCGGGGCGGCGTACAACAGAGACGACGTTATCACCGAGGTGATAAGTCGCCTCTTCGACGCACGTGGAATTCCTTGTCCCGCAAAGAGACCTCGCATGGCTAGGTTGTTGTTTCCACTCTGTCGCAGATCATGGCCACATGGCTGGAGTATTTGAGGTGTTTATCCAGTAACACCCCTAGATATTTAGCCCTTTCCACCTCGACAATTGCCTCTCCTCTCAGGCGCAGATTTAATCTTCTGAGTATCCTCCTACCAGTGAAGAGGATACCCTTGCATTTGGAAGGAGAGACCTCCAAACTGTTGTTGACGAGCCATTCAGTAACTATTTCTAGGGTAATATTCCCCTTGTCTACCACTTCATCTAAGGTACTGGCCTCCACTAGTAGCGAGATGTCCGCGTATCCTACGACATTCACCCCGGCGGGAATTGAAGTCGGAAAATTTCATCATAGAAGATGTTCCAAAGTAGGGGTCCGAGTACAGACCCCTGCGGGACTCCACCGAAGATCTGATGACTTACCACACCATCCACCGTATTGATTTCAGTTCGTCTCTCGGATAGATAGCTGGCTACTTGCGTCACTATGTACTCGCTTATATTTTTTCTTTGAAGTGCCCTCAATATAGCTGGCCAAGGTACCGAACCGAAAGCGTTCTTTATATCCAGGAGTATCATTAGCGGGATTCGCCTGGTTCTCCTAGTCCCAGCCCTCACCGCAGCAGCCCATGAAACTACTTTGTTGATGGCGTTAATAGTTGACCGCCCCCGCCTAAAGCCAAACTGATTCTCATGGAGGAGGTTGTTGTTTTCCAGCTCCTCAATTAGTCTATTAGCGATGAGCCTCTCCACGACTTTTCCCATATTATTAATGAGACTTATAGGGCGATATTCGTGAGCCCCTGGAACTGACTGTTGTTTGGGCAAGAAAACAGTTCTTGACGCTTTCCAGCAAGCAGGAAAAAAGCAATTCTGGACCCCATAACTCGCAATATCTGTCATCTCCCACGGGATGACGGACATCAGACCCTTTATGACTGCAGCTGGCACACCATCGGGTCCTGGACTCTTCTTATTTTTTAGTCTTTTAACCGCAGTCGCCACTTCATCCTGGGTGAACCTGCCGCGTTCACCAGGTATTAGCTCCGTGACGCCCGTATCAACCCGCGGGAAAAGCGCTTCCATGTGTCGTGTAGCCTCTATCTTATTAAGAACGGGCAACCGTCTTCCCAGTCTCTTCATGACTACCTGGTACGCTCGTCCCCAGGGGTCAGCATCTAGTTCACTGCACAGCTCCCTCCACTTCTGCCTTTTTGCATGCTTAATCATGAAGTTTAACTGTTTTCTTGCTGCTCGGTATTGTGTAATCGCCGTGTTCAGGTCTCGATCAGTTCCGTATGGTCTCGTTCGAAGTCTCTGCACGCGCCTCTTCATGGATTGCAGAACCCTGCGTTGATCCGCAATATCGGAAGACCACCAATAGACAGAGTGATGTCTGGTAGCTCTTTCGGGGAGCCTGGCCAGCTCAGTAATCATGATCTGTTGTAATGTATCTGGCGTGACCGGTCTGCCATCCGTTATTTTTGTAGCAACTTTGCGAACAATAGTCTCTACCTGACGTTCCGAAAGTCTAAAGCATAGATGCTAATTTCTAATATGAGTCTCAGTATCAAGGATTTCAACAGAAACAGCCAAATGATCACTTGCAGTCTCAACTTGCAAAAGCTGCATGCTCACCATGTCTGGTGGAAATCTACCGTCGATCAATACCAGATCCAGGATAGAGGAATCCCGCGAGCGTAGAAAGTGGGCGACCCATCATTGATGCACACAAGCCCAGTAGTTCCTAGTAGTTCTTCTAGAGCTAGTCCTCTGTTGTTCGAGGAACCAGCCCCAGCCGCTACGGTACGGCAATTGAAATCACCCACAACAATTGTCCTCTTTGGGGCGTTCATGACCATCGTCTGCAGTCCGAGTAGTCTGGCTTCATACTCCGCGAGCGTCACATTCGGGCTTATATAGACCCCAAACAATATATAGTTACAGAGTTCTATCGGAACGACTCCTTCAGTCTTCAAATATAAGCTATAGTCCCAGTTTCCAGTAATTTTCTTGATAGCCACACATCCCATGCGGTATTTGGCACCCATCGAGACCCAGCCGCAGAGTATACGTTAGGCTCGGTAGCAACAACAAAGTTGTACTCTCCAGTATTAGCTGTCTCCTCCACCAAGTCATGGGATAGGAGGCTTCGATGGTTATTGATTAGTAAGACTTTAGGCATCGCGCTTAATTCCGCATTCAGTGTCCCCAGTGCGGTGGTTTAGGCTACGGCAATCAAGACATTTGGATGCCTCTCTGCATTCCCCGATACGATGTCCAGCGCCACCGCAGTTATAACAGAGATTGATTCTGTCCGGGCCCTTACAGTCTCTGCTACCATGTCCGGTGCCCCAACAACGGTAGCAGCGCTCTTCTTCTACACGAATATAGGTCCTACAATGGACCCAGCCAACTCGTAGTCTTGATGCCACCAGCTTTGTGGCGCCTCTATGTGTCGTGATGATGGTGGCGTTTTTAGTGTCACCATATGCTTTCCTGAGGGAGGTGACCTGGAATGTCTCCCCCGCCCCGACAACTCTGGAAACCGCTTCTCTCACCTCCTTTTCGGTTGTGTCTACGTCGAGGTCCTTAATATGGACCACAGTCCTTCTGTCACCCCTAGAACGTAGGTCCACCTGAAGTTCTGCTGCCCGATCTCTCAGAAGAGTGGTGAGTTCTCCTGCCTTCTGCGCCCCTTTTATCCTCACCTCTAATTCTTCATTTCGGCCCTTTCGGAGGGAAAGGACCTCGCCTGCCTCTTCCTGGGTGACTTTGTTTTTCATTGTTCTCAACAGGTCGGCATAAGTCTTACTATCAGTTACCGGTGGTGTGCCCCTTCTGGTTGAAGCCGATCTTGAGCGAGCCCGAACCGAGTACCCCAATCTGGGCAGGACCATCTTCGGGAGCTCCTTCTCTTTTCTGGTCAGATATATGTTCAATTTCCTTATCGTTGTACCCGCGGGTCCCGGTGGAAGCACGAAGACCGGAGCCCTAGTTTTCACCACGACTCGTTTCAACGCCCTAAGGAGAGTGGCGGTTGTAGCGCGGTCTCCTGCTGATGAGTCGTAAAGGACCGTGTATCTAGTCCAATTAGTAGAAACATTATCTTCGTCTAGAATGGCGGTATTGTCTATGCTGATTGCCCCCGGTTTAGCGTTAGCATATTTGCCGCTAGCAGCACTAGGTCTCATTTGCTTGTTCAAGTCTACAAAATTATATCTGTCAGAGCTATCAGATTGAGGGTCAACGGAAGTCACTCTATTCATGGCCCATGTGGACCAGCGACCAGGCAATCTATCGATTAATTGTTCGTCGGTCAGTTCGGATTCAAGAATGTCCGTCAGTTCTTCTGCCCTGGAGTGTTCGGTCTGTGTCCCCTGTGATTTAGTATCCACGTCAGCCATTACGTCATTAAGATGCTGAAAAGACTTATATATCTCCGTCAGCTCCCTCTCGTGGACCTTTTGATGAGTCACCATAGACTTGCCCAGATTTTGTCTAAATGTTAAAAGGGCATGGCCCAGCCTATAAGTGAGATCCCACAATGTAGGGGTAGTCTCTTCTTCCTCGGAGGAACCGGCTCTAACTCGTTTAGTTCCTCTGAGATCCGCTGCCTTCCATCCTTTCTTCTCTGGGGGGCCAGAAGGCCCGGAACCACTTAATCCCATCCCCTCTTCCATAGGGAAGGAATTAAAAAATCACCAGTATTTTTATTGAACTCTCGGCTCAATTCCAAGTCTGTAGATACCTCACTCGGGGGTGGAGGTGGGGATTTGGGTAGGGGGACGGGGGGAGTTGAGGGGGGTCGGAAAATGTATGATCCCGACCTCAGAAAAATTCGGGGGGTCGGGGGGGTCGAATATGTATCCGACCAAAAGTGCCCCCCAAAAAATTGGGGGGGGGGGTGATGGAGGGGTCTATGGAAGGTATTGGTCTCGGATCGGATAGATCCGAGAGGATTTTGGAAAATATTGGTCAGGGAAGGAGTTATTAGGCAAGGAATATCCGCTTTATACGAGACTCGAACACTTAGTAAAAAAAAATTCTACTAGTATAACTTATTTTGTCGATAATTATTCTTGTTTACGATAATTATTCTTGATAATCAAGTTGTTGTTTACGATAATTATTCTTGATAATTAAGTTGTTTACTACAACAGCCGTGACGTCACAAACTAGTGGTTACTTGTCTATTGACTTAACTTATTTTCACTAACCTCAACGGCCAATTTAACATTGGCTCTTATGGAAAAAAAAGTTACAAAAGAAAAAAACTTAATTTCAGCACAGTCCGGTCACCAAAATTCACAAAATTTAACACAATTGTCCGTTATCCTTACCTCGAAATGATTCACTACTTGTCCAATAAAAAAGCCGCAAAAAACCAAACCTAAAACGTATAAATCGCAGAGCTAGAAATACACGTCCACTCGGGCTGAGTATCCACACTCGACTCACCAATATATATATATATATATATATTTTTTTTTTTTTAACTGAATTTTTACGGGCATCGACTGCAAAGGTCATTAGCCCTCGTCACAATCTTTAAAAGAAATTACTATAACCATCTGGATCGTCATATGTAAAGGTGTAAAGGGCCCTTACATTTTATTTAAAAGCACAAACTACACAAAACATTTAAGACATAAAAAAAAAAAACAAGGACAATCACAAACACTTACGGGGTGTAAGGGCCCCGATATTAAAATTTGAGATAAGGTTCTCAAAAGACCATGAAATTAAAATTAAACTTATCAATACCATTTCTTTCTTTATATATATATATATATATATATATATATATATAAACTACCGCTTAGAGTATCTTTTACCACAGCTTTAAACTTTAATTTTATAGACTTTTAAGAAGTCCACTGGCGTGTAAAAAAGCAACTATATTTTCTTCATTTCCATTATCCAGACCAGCTCTAATATTATTTGTAAGACGGAACCTCTTTCTGAGGTCCTCATATATGGTACACTCTTCTATTAGATGCTTGATTGTCAGTGTTTTATTACAAACTCCGCACATTGGGCTCACTTCGCCGGTTAACATATATAAATTTGTTAATCGCGTGTGACCGAATCTTAGTCTGGTCACCGCTACTTGTTCACTTGTTTTTACTGAGTTTAATTTTGTATTTAAACTCCTCCATTCAGCGTTCCACTTATTTCTTACTATGTTTGCTAGACGGTTTTTAACATCTGCCACTCTTATAGGAAATGCATCCAAATCATCGCAGACTGTTGCCTTTCTGGCAGCTTCGTCTGCGATTTCATTACCTGTAATACCAACATGCCCCGGAGTCCATACAAATACGCATCGCTGTCCTCGTTGTTTTAGAACGTATAAAATGGACAGGATGTTTGCAATTAGGACATCCTTAATGTTCTTGTTCCGAATTGCGACAAGTGCACTTAATGAATCGGAACATATTAGCACTCTCTCTTCGCAATAGTGTTCAGTGTAGCGAAGAGCTTGCTGAATTGCAGTGAGTTCTGCCGTGTAGACACTGGCCACATCTGGCAGTTTCCAAAAGTGGGCTTCTTCATTTACATATATCGAGCATCCAACACCATGTTCGGTTTTAGAACCGTCAGTATAAATTCTAATATGTTCTTCGTAACTACTGACGGTTGCCAAAAAATCCTGTTGGATGATCACTGCTTGTTTCTTTTTTATTTCTCCTTCAGAGAGATCCAAATTTGTATTTACCGCTGGCAAGAGCCATGGCGGTATTTCTCTAGTAGAAATTACCAATGTATCTGGAATGGCAATTTCATATTTACTTCTTAATTCGTGGTACCTAATTCCGGCTGGTCTGGAATAGGTAGCACGACGTTCGTATAATGCAGCCATAGGATGGTTGTTAAAAAGTTTATTATTTATATGGGCAGGATAAGCCCATATATTTGCTGCATATCTTAACAAGAGGATCTCTCTTCTATAATGTAGTGGCATTATTCCGGCTTCAGGCATCAGACTAACCGCCGGACTTGTGCGGAAAGCGCCTGTTGCGTATCTTATTCCGCTATTATGAACTACGTCTAACTTTTTTAAATGCGACTTTCTAGCGGATGAATATACGATACATCCGTAGTCTAGTTTAGACTGAACCAATGCTTTATACAATCTAAATAATGTCTCTTTGTCTGAGCCCCAATTTAAGTTCGATAAACATTTTATAATATTTAGGGCTCTTTTGCATCTATCACTCAAATCCTGTATATGTAATCCCCATGTAAGGGATTTATCCAATACTAATCCTAAATATCTTACATTGTCTTTATATTGTATTGGATTATCATCAATTGTCAACGCAGGACTATGATGAGGAATTCTCTTCCTACAAAAGTGTACACAGCACGTTTTTTCTGGTGAGAATTGGAATCCGTTATTCTTTGCAACTTCATTTAGAGCATTGATCGCTCGTTGAAATTTGTACCTAACCATAGCAGTCTTGTTGCTGGCATACACAATTGCCAGATCATCAACATAGACGCTTTTGGAATGGCTAATATCAATTTATTAATGGCAATGGTAAACAAGGTACCGCTCAACGGCGAACCTTGTGGTATGCCACTTTCCAAATTTCTTACAGATGAATATTCGCTACTGACTCGTACTTGGAAAGTACGGTCATTCATATAGTTGCTCAGTAAGACTGGCAGGTTGCCACGAATGCCCCATTCATGTATCTGGAGCATTATACCATGACGCCAGGTCATATCGAAAGCCTTCTGAAGATCAAAGAAGACTCAGACACAATGTTTCCTTTTAATGAAGCTGTTATATATAACGTCCTCTAAGCTGATCATTTGATCAGTGGTAGAATGGTATTGCCGAAAACCTGCTTGATACGGTGATATCAGGTTTTCTTTTTCCAAAACCCAAACGAGTCAATTATTAATCATTTTTTCTAGTATTTTTCCCATAGCACACGTCAAAGAAATAGGGCGATAGCTATTGGGGTCTGTTAAATTTTTCTTTTTCTTTGGTACTGGAACAACATGAGCTTTTTTCCACTGCTGCGGGTACGTTCCATCCCGCCATATTTTATTAAAAAGTTCTAATAATCTATGCTTTGCAGTGATATTCAGCTGCCTGATCATATTATAGTGGATCTCATCCGGACCAGCAGCTGTGTTACCTGATTTTTCCAACGCTTTCGCGAATTTTTCCATTTTAAAAGGTACATTATATGAGTAATTATACTCAGTTCTGAAGTTTAGTAGACCTTCAAGTTGTTCTTTTTTAGTACGAAAATCTTCTTCGTAGTTGGCCGTTCTGCTGGCCTTTTCGAAGTGATACCAATATATATATATATTAGGCTATGTATACTGCACTCAGAACACAACGTTTACTGCTATATGTTCCAACAAAATGTTTTAATAATTTATTTATTTTTTAAAATAAATATTACATTCTAATTTTAGAGAAAAATATTCTGAAGGTAAGATAGTCCCTGAATTGGATCAACGGTGTGGACTATGGACAGGTTATCAAATAAATATGTGAACTGTTTCAGTTATCAAGTTGGATTGTGGAATATTAGATTTTAAGGAGGTTTATAATTTGTTACAAGAATATGGGAAAATTAACAAAATTATTGGTCAATGAATTATAGAATAATTAACACAAACTAAGAAATTCGTATAAAGGAATGAGTAATATTTAATGACTAAAAATGTAGGATAAGAAGTACAGTATTCTGTTATTACAAGTGAAATTAAGAGGATTCTTTTACTAAGTGTAGATTCAAAACACAAGTTACAAGAATATATGATTTATTTTCTAATCACTATAGGAGAAGATAGGAGTGGACAGAATATATGAATAAATAAACAATAAAATATGAATAGCAGAAAGGGCATTTTAGTATTCCTTTTTTTATCTACAGACACTTGAAAAGACAATATCAGACTTGGCACCTCAGCGATGAACTGTTTATCCAAAAGAAACCAAAAACCAAACAAAAGGAAAAAAAATACTATTGAAAAATATTATGAAATTTTGACTGATGAAAAAATTGGATTGAATCAGATTCTAAATAACTTGCCAACCAAGCTGCCCAGAAATTTAAAAATGTACAGAGTATTTCTAAAATGGTGGACTGGCTATACTTTTTCGGATTCTACTTATAAAACTAAACAAAAATATCCTTACGAAAAATGGCGATTTCTCCTTTGTTCTCCCACTGTACGCCATTTTGTTATTTTTGTATAAAAATTTATATCTGAAGTTAAGACGAATTACTCAATCCGTTTTATCTCCGTAAATATAAGTTTTATCAAAATTTATGTTATTGCTAAAATATTAAGCCTTTTATTTTAAACAACATGACGTTTTATTTTTTTAAATCGGTTAGCCTAATTATAGTAGAAAATTTATGTAATTTTGTGTCTGTTTTCATGTCCTCCACTTAAGATTCAAATCGATTAAATATTAATTATTTTTATTTATTGTTAATTCTAGTACTGTAAATTAGTATCAAATGAAGTATTTCTTTCACAATAATAGACCTAATAATTAAAAAAATAAAACATCTACCTATGATAATTTTACGTTATTTACATTAGGTGTAATTAAACAGTTAACAATTGTTAAAAGTTATCAGAGATGTTCAAAGTGTCCACCATTAGAAATGACACAAGTCTCGTCTTTTTCTGAGAGATTATCTTAACCGTTGAAAAATTCCGGGAGTATTCCTAATTTCTTGAAACTCATTTTTGATCCTTTGTTTAAGATCCTCAATGTTGAGTTGAATGGACAATAATATGTTTCAAATGGCCACACTTGTAGAGGTCAAGAGGGTTTAAGTCAGGTGATCGGGCAGGCCAGGGCACTGGCCCTCCGTGGCCTATCCATTTTTCATTTTTCATGGAAAGTTTCATGCAGGAAATCTGATACCAATTGACTGAAATATGCTGGAGCTCCATTGTGGTGAAACCACATATTTCCTCTTAATTGTAGAGGTAGGTCTTCCAAAAAATGTGTTAGATTTTCGGTTAAATGAGCAGGATAATTTTCTCCATTTAAACGGTTTGGTAGAATGACAGGACTCAAAAGATAGTCTTTAAAAATACCTGCCCATATGTTCAGGGAAAATCTTTGTTGATGGCTACTTTGGAAGTTACCATGAGGATTCTTGTCGCCCCAGACACGCTGGTTGTGGTGGTTTTGAACACCACTCCTATTGAAGAAAGCTTCATTGTTACATTGTCAACATGATCAATAGTAATAGTCGCTGTGTAAAATTATTCAAAAGTGAAAAATTAATATCAATTATTTTATTATAATTTAATATTAAATCTTATTGTGAGAAAATTATTATTTAATTTGATACTAATTTACAATACCAGAATTAACAATAAATAAAAACAATTACTATTTAATCGAATTGAACGTAAAGTGAAGGACATGGAAACAGACACAGAATTACAACATTAATTTTCTGCCATAATTCGGCTATTTGTTAACCGATTTAAAAAAAAATAAAACGTCATTTTGTTCAAAATAAAAGGCTTAATATTTTAGCAATAACATAAATTCTGATTAAAACTAATATTTACGGAGATATAACGGATTGAAAAATAAACATGGTCGCCATTTTGTAATTTGCGAAGGTATTTAATTCCTGATTTTTTGCTAATTTTAAAACTTTGTTACTAAGACTCTTACCAAATATTGATGTGATTCGTCAATCCGAACTTGAGATATACATTTTTATACAAAAATAAGATGGCATACAGGGGGAGCACAAATGAGAAATCGCCATTTTTCCTAAGGATATTTTTTGTTTAGTTTTATTAGTAGAATTCGAAAAAATATAGCCAGCCCACCATTTTATAAACACTGTGTAATGTAATTTAAATATTCTGTACATACTCTTATTCTATGATTACTCCTAAAAAAAAACTCACAACATTTACAGTATCTTAAAATTAATCAAAATTAAATATACACAGTATTAGAAGGGAAAATATATACAATTATTTTTTAAGGAAAATATATACAATTATTTTTTAAGGAAAAAATAATACCCTTTTTTATTTCTGTAATATTTAAGTAAGTTAGTCTTATTTTTCATAATTAGTGGAAAACCTTTTTATTATAAATCATGAAAAATGAGTAAACGAAATTAAATGAACTACTTACAAGCACAAGATAAGAAACACAAAGTGTGAACAGTGTCAGAGAAGCAAAATTAAAATTAATTGAATTTATTAAAAATATAATTTTTTATTATATTATTTTTTCTGACAATACAATATTATACATTAGCTTACCTATACTGATGATAGTGCTTCTAGCATTCTTTCTCCTGCTGGGTTGGTGGTGGTGTTTCTGGAAGTCTACAACAATATAAATTGATAAGGGTATAAGCTAATGGATTATTGAATATTTGATTTAAAATAATTTAATTTTAAGAATAAACCTAATCTAAAAGATATCTTTTCAATTTTACCTAAATATTCATACTGTAAACTGCATTTTACAAAAACAGAAAACTTTGTAATCGGTGATAGTTGGTCCATGAGGGAAGCGCATTAAATTCATCATTCCAAACAAGAAATTCAGTTGAAAAATGAAATTATATTTATAAAACTAACATTTTGATGTTTTTATTTTGAATACCTAAAAGTAAAATAATTCTCAAGAAGCTTTCTTTTACCTATTACCTTTAACCAAAGTTACTTTATCAGGTTGCAAGAATCATAGATGATTTATTTATATGATATTCTGGAAGTCTCTGGGTATATTGTCTGGCTTTTTTAATAGACCCAGTAAGCAGCCGCATTCTTATTCATATGCGAGTATACCTGTAGTTTATTACATTATCACAAAGATAGGATGTTTAATTTATCAGCTAATATTTTTCTAGCTTAGTCGATATCATGTTTAATTTAATGTAAATTTGGCAATTTGATTTCTCGCTTATAATTATATCCCTCCCATCTTCTTTGATAAAATGTGTGTGTAGATATGTAAGCATCATGTATTTCCACATCAGTAAAATAATAAAAATTTAACATGTCTGTTACTGTTTGTTTCTTCTTTGTCATAAATTTACATAAGTACCTGCTCTTTTGATATCTCCTCAAGCAGCACCTTAATTAGGAAATGAGGTAAATGAATGTTTAGTGAGAAAAAACATCAAAATCAAAGTTTATTTAAATGTCAGTTTACTAAAACCCAAATGTGGTTTCTGGTAAGCTTTCAAATTCAAGCTGATGAAATGATCACTGATTATTCAATGGCTGATTTTGTGTAATTTTATTTATTGTAATTGTTAGACATTCATTCAATGTTTTGTGGAATTATTTTAGTATCTGTTTTCAAAGGGATTTCTCATCACATTAAAATTATTACTAACAAAATTCAGAGTAACATGAAATAGTCAATTAAATTATAATAATTTTGTTTTAAAATTTACATACTGGCAGGCCCATACTGTGACTGAAACAATGATGGCTGTGATTGTAATGAAAATTAGTGCACCTTTCATCTTTTAACTGTATCTTTGTAATTAGTGTGTAGTTTTTTTGTAATATTCTTTTAATCTAAAAGTTATTCAAATAGTATTAAGAGAAAATACTATGGAAATATGTAATTGTTACTGTTACTACGGAGTTTTTACTATGTATTGTTTTTACTATGGAAATATGAAATTTTCATTTTTATTTTTAATCATAGGACCACCTTGCATACTATTGTATATATATTTTTTATTTGATTAGGGAATTTTTTGCAGTACAATAAAAAAATATATAATTGTTTATACTTTTTTATTTCATGCTTATGCACTACATCGTTAAACGAGAAGTTAATATTAGATTTCACGGGAGATACATATCATGTTTTACCCAGAAGGTACCTTGGAAGCTGCTGATACAACTGGATAAGAAAAAAATATCTTTTCCGAGTTCCAAAGGTACAGTAGGTCCCCGACTCACTGAGCTTCAATACAGAAGTGACTGCTCTTCTTGCTAAAAGAAGGTGGTAGCCACATAAGGAACCAGGGTAGATGACCCACTTGCCTCAAATGAGAAGAAAAAACTGTAGGAAAGGGGTAAGAACAGTAAGGGGCAATCAATCAATATTTGGGTTGCCTCATGATCGTGACAGTAACAAAAGGGAAAAGGTACTATTGTTTTATAATACCTTTTTTTTGTATTGAAGTTATGGTTTTAGAAAATATTTTATGTGTAATTCAAATAGATAATTGTTTAAATTAAAAAAAAATGAGTCTAATTATATATATAATACAAATATCAAATCTATGAATAATTCTCAAACACAATGAAATTCTACATGCACACGGAAAACCTTACATTAAATAAACACAAAATTTAATCTGACTAATCTATAAAATTTAAATTTTAAATAAATGATTGCCGTATTAAATGAAATTGTCCACATCATCTATGAGACCAGGATGAGAGAGTAGTGTTAGCCATTACTTACCTTGAAGGAAGATATTAAAAACATTTTTTTTAAATAAAGTTTACACTTTTAAAAAATGCAACTGAAGTAAAAATTATCTACTTTTAAAAACTGTTGTTTTATTTCTACAATCTTCTGATTACATCTTTTTATTATTATTTTGATAATGTATAGTAAAGTAGAATGAACCCATTGAGTCCTCATTTATTGCATTAAGTACTGTTCAAGAGCAATTCTTATTTGCATTTTCATAATCCAAGCTACTAGATATTATGACTGATTCTGTTAATTATTTCAAGGTTTTATTCCAATGAACAATCAAGGAAAAGGCAGCGAGTGGAAGAACAACATTTTTAAAACATGCTGGAATAAGATAAGTCTGAGAGAGGCACACGTAATCATTTATTTTTTAAAATGTCATCAGCTAATAATGTTTTATAATTCTGTTACTGCTTCGTTAATATTTTACAATCTGTGTTAAACTTTAACTCTGTTAACAAGCTAACACAGTTATAAGACCGAGTTTTAATCAATAATATTTCAAATTATCTGGCAATTAAACAACATTTTTGATACTGCTATTTTAATTTTTCCTTAAAATGAGATGTTGGCAAAAATTTTATAGATCCCTACAAATACATTTCAAAATTAAAATTTAATATCAAAATAGACACACAAAATTTACAGACTGGCTTGTCCATGAGTAATAATATTCTTTAAGGAATAATTTTAAATGCTTTCTATATTATTTATTCATATGTTGACTTCTTTTGACAGTCATCCTTTTTCCTATCTATAATCATAAATAGATTAATTCTATTTAGATTTTTTATAATAACTGTTTATTTTTTCGATCAATTTTTTTTTATAAATCTTTTTAGATTTGGAATATGCCAATCCATGTCGTTCGTGATAAGAAACAAGGATGGTAACTCTCTGTCATAGGGCCAAGGAAGCAGAATAGTAAATGGTACTATGTGTAGACACTATTGATAGATTGGAAAATCACAGAAAATGTATTAATAATATTCTAAAATCATCTAATATTAAATTAAAAGTTTGCAAAATGGTTAGCAATTTTAATTTTAAAAATACTCATATTAAAAAATGTAAAAGAAAATTTCCATTAATTCCAATAAATTCTCCAATCTGAAATGAGAGTGATAAGCTGTCACTAATTATTATTTCTTTTTGATTTTAATCTAATTTAGTTGCTATTCAGGAAATCTATACAAATCTAGTAATATACATCTAGTCTATACATAATCTAGTAGAATCACAATCAGACAAATGTTATTACTTTCCATAGACTGAAAAAAACTTACAAACTGCACAAAAATATTTAAAACAAATACAAATTAAAAGTGTTAATTTTTTCTTTAAACTAATCCTAAATAATTTTTTTTATCAGATTATTTTACATAATGAACAAATATAATATAAAGATGAACAGTATATAAATACCTACAAAAACTTAAAATAAAAAAGACACAATAAAACACTACAACAACTTTACCAAATAGACATTTTGTTTTCTTGATAGAAAACAATTGGAATAATTCTTGAGAATTACCGATTGGACTAGAACAAATTTTGACGAATTGAAATATGTAATGCCCTTAAACACTGTGAACACTATATCCCATCCAGTTACAAAATCTCATATTTTATCAATCATAGACTGATAACCATTTGGACCAAACACAATTATCATTACAAATATGACATTAAAGTTTCTGATAAGGATGAAAAAAATATTAGTACCTCCATAGTTGGCCAATTCAAATCCATTTAGTAACATGTGTGTGAATATATATGTATTAACACATTGTATATATATATGCAATGTGTGAATATATATATATATATATATATATATATATATATATATTGTATAGGTATTGTACTGTATACATTGTACATACAATGTATACTCTAATGGGACTTTAACTCTCGTTGACATCCCCAAAGAATTTTATTTTATTTTTTATTAATTTTGACTTATTTTAAATTGTGATATTATTATGTCTTCCATGGGTTAATTAACCTTATTTTTCTATTTACTAATACTGGAAAAAATAAAATTTGATATGATATTATTAATTTGATAAATGAATGAATAAAAATCTTATCATAATATATTGTTTTTCTATTTTTAAATTAGATGACTGGACTGCATGATTATTCGTGTCCATCGTGCTATAATGGCTATACAATTTACATCACATATTGTGAAGTAACGACCGTTACTATGATTTCTGTGCAAGAAAAAATAGAGGCAACAATCAATAAGTTAAATTTGTGGTTCAACCATTTGGAGAAAGGAAAATACGATTCTTTTCACTCACTGGGTGATTTCAGTTAACAACCTATTTCTAGTGTCTCCACTACATATGAGGTCACTAGCATCTTAGCTACGTCTGTATTTTATGATCTGTGCTGAAAAAAATGATTATTGAAAACTCCCATTCTAGTCTTGAAATATGAAGTTCCTTCTGTCAAAAAGTAACAACTTATTGAACTGTCTTGTGAATTGATGTTCAAAATACTGCTTCCTTTATTACCTTTACTGGAGTTTCGGTTCCAATCTAAGGTTGTTTATCCTGAAATTTTCAAAAGGGGCACAAGACATCTGTTGCCATTTGCCACTACATATATGTGTGAGAAAACATCTTCTCATATATCTTCTCCTACATATAAAAAACAAATACAGGAACAGGCTTAACGTGGAGCAAGATCTACTCTTGCTCCACTAATTACTACTAACTAATTATATAGTTTTGATCAAGATACATGGAAGATGACATCTGAACAGCAACAGGCATCGCATTAGGTGAATGTTGAATTCATAATACAAAAACCCTAACTGATAAAATCATATTTTTCCAAATATCTCCATTTACAATAGTATTGCATTGTCATAAATGACACATTTAAAATGACAAACTTTTATTTATGGCATTTATATCACTTCATTTTTATGGTATGTAAAATATATTTAAAAAATCATTTTTAATTTCAAGCGGGATGGCGGAGAATTAAGACTCGACAGGGGGTCTGCAACATCGGAAAGTTTGGAAAAATCTCTTGATTATATTTGAATATTTTTTGACCTTAAATGAACTCTTACATTTTTTATTTTTGTAAGAATGTGGAAAAGTATAAGGAATAAAGTTATCGTTCATTGAAGCCTTTAGTATTATTATTTTAATAGATTAGAGCCCAGGTAATTGATTTTATTTTGTATTGTGCCCATTTTATGTGTATATGTTGTAGAATACGTTTTTAACATGTCATTAAAAATTATTGAGTATAGCACAGTCAGCCAGTTTGTAACTAACTTCATAAAATTTTTGATGGAAAGAATTTTGACAAATGGGATTTTAGAGTAAAACTTTTGTTGGAAAAAGAAGATTTTTACTAACAACTCTTAAAGATGAAGAGGAAGCAGTGCAAACATGTGAAGATTTCTGAAAGAAAGATGTAAAAGCTAGAAATGTTATCGCAGAATCTTTAGATGATAGTGTGATAAAACTGTAAAATTAAAACAACATCCAAGGAAAGGTGTACTC
Organism: Lycorma delicatula; assembly: GCF_047948215.1. NCBI lineage: Eukaryota > Metazoa > Arthropoda > Insecta > Hemiptera > Fulgoridae > Lycorma > Lycorma delicatula. Next base: position 168,469,442 of record NC_134458.1, read on the forward strand.
TTAAAACTTTGTATGATAAGAAGGGACTTGTTGCTCAAGTGGAATTCCAAAAAAAATTTATGAAGTTTGTAAAAGGTAATCTGGGTGAACTAATTAGGGACTTTGAATGTAAGTCTCTGATTTAAAAGCATGTGGTAGAAAAAGTGAAGATGAAAAAATAGTTACACAGTTATTGTCAGCTATGCTGGATGAGTAAAGAACAATGACTTCTGCTATTGATATTTTATATTCAAAATAACTTAATGAGATTCATTTTCAGTTAGTTAAATAATTATCATTTAACGCCCTCGCCGGTTACTACGGTAACAATATAATCAGGATAGAAAAGCCAATAAACTTTAAACCAATGAACAAGATATTCTTTCTTCCGTATCTCAGATTGCAGTTATCTTTTAACGCCCTCGCAGGTTACTACGGTTACAATATAATCAGAACAGAAAAGCCAAATTTTAGCATGATTTATTTTTTAGAATGTTTCTCTCAAAATTCTTTCTTATAATTATCCGCGGATTCTACATCAGTACAAAACAATGGTCGTGGTTCTTTTATTAACCTGCAAAGAATCTTGGTGTAATTTAAGACTTCATGACCAAGTTTTTGGAGTTCCCTTTTAAAATAAAATCATTGGCCTTCCACAGAATGCGTGCCCCTATGACAACTTGATGTATGTAGGCTTTAATGTTTTATTTTTGTCAAAATCAATTCCGTAATTACTTTGTAAAATAACACTATCAGGAGCCATAATTCTAATAAAACCAAATTTCAATTTTGTTATGTATGTTTTGTTAGATGCATTTTAAAATATAAAAATAAAACTATTTTTAATTCTTTAACACATTTAATAACTAAAACGAAAATTGATTTAGGTTTAGACAAGCTGATGATGGTTAATATTTTTCAATCGTCTAATTTCGCTTATTGATCTAAACTGGATGTATGTGAAAATGGTAAAATATGATTCGACCGCCCCGCCGGTCAGTTTGTTCTGACGTCATGATTTAAATCAGGTTGATCATATTGTTTTTTTTTTAGTAGTAAAAACTCTTATCGACTTTTTAGCGGAAAAAGCAGCCATAGAAATTGGAAAAAGTGCCAGCAAAAGTAAAGATTAACACAAAGGAGACTGGAAAATATGTATGAAGAAGAAAATGACCTAGACGACCTCTCTAATGGAACTGGGTTGCATTAGATTGTAGTAGAAAAGAGAAATCGCTAATCTATTTTGTTTTTATTCTGATGTATGCAATTCCTGTTTGTATTCCTTGTATCTGTGTATAACCCACCCCCCCGGGTTGGTCTAGTGGTGAACTCGTAATCGCAAATCAGCCGATTTTGAAGTTGAGAGTTCTAAGGTTCAAATCCTAGTAAAGGCAGTTACTTTTATACGGATTTGAATACTGGATCGTGGATACCGGTGTTCTTTGGTGGGTGGGTTTCAATTAACCACACATCTCAAAAATGGTCGAACTGAGACTGTACAAGACTACTCATACATATCGTCCTCATTCATCCTCAGAAGTAATACCTGAACGGTAATTCCCGGAGGCTAAACAGGAAAAAAGAAAGGAAGTAATGATCTCAAGTAGGAAGTAATGTGATTTTATTATAAAATTACAAAATTGAAATTAATATAAATTTTTCATAATAGTGCACTGTTTACATTGCTGTACACTTAACATATTTATAATTACATATTAATAACTAATAATGTGATAATCTGAGATTAATAACAGAAGTAAGTAATGATTAACGTTCTTAATCCTTTCGGTGTCAGAGTTTTTTGAAGAGGATGCACAAAAAGTGCTAATTACGTTTCCACAAGTAAACATCAAAAGTGCAAGGTATCTAATAAAAAATAACAGGTTAAAGTGCCAGGCCTTTTTTGGCTAATTTTCGACGGTATCTTTAAACAAGAGATAAATGTTAACTTCAAAAAGATTTGCTCTTTAATATAGGATAATTGCTAATATAAGAAAATTAAAAAGCGTGCAAGTTGACAATCGGTTCGGCCGTTGAGCTGCTACGACGGTAGAACATGCATACATACACTAAATACATTACATTTCTTTTTGTGCGGTCATGTAAAAACACTTCCTTTATCCTGTTTAGCCTCCGGGAATTACCGTCAGCTATTACTTCAGAGGATGAATGAGGATGATGAGTATAAGTGATGTAGTCTTGTACAGTCTATTTCTGAGATGTGTGGTTAATTAAAACCCAACCACCAAAAAATACTGGTATCCACGATCTAGTATTCAAATCCGTAAAAAGTAACTGCCTTTACTAGGACTTGAACGCTGGAACTCTCGACTTCCAAATTAGCTGATTTGCGAAGTCACGTTCACCACTGGACCAACCCGGTGGGTTCATGTAAAAACACTTTTCTTTCTTTTTCCTGTTTAACCTCCGGTAATTACCGTTCAGATAATAATTCAGAGCATGAATGAGGATGATATGTATGAGTGTAAATGAAGTGCAGTCTTGCACAGTCTCAGTTCGACCATTCCTGATATGTGTGGTTAATTGAAATCCAACCAACAAAGGACATCAGTATCTGCGATATAGTATTCAAATCCGTGTAAAAATAACTGGCTTTACTAGGGCTTGAACGCTGTAAATCTCGACTTCCAAATCAGCTGATTTGGGAAGACGCGTTAACCACTAGACCAACCCGGTGGGTTATATACTTACTACCTGCGAACGCCATCAGATACGGGAGGGGAGTGTCCGCGGTCTCTTCACGTTAAGGCGACTCCCTAGTTGTTCACTCGTGAATCTGTCCGCCCCAGCACCCTCGGACGCCGCCTGTTGTTTCGTGACTTCTTCCAAGCTTGAAGGTCTCTCATCACGATTTTCACATATGCAGTTCTAGTTTTCCTTCTTTTCTATCATCATGTCCATCAACTCCTCAGTCTGGAACATCACTTCCGTGCTTAGTATATCAAGCAGATCTATCCTAGATCCTTCGTATCTCGGACAGTGGAAGAACACGTGGTATGACGTTTCCTCCTCCTCCTCGCATACCGGGCAGTTATGTTCATCGTTGAGGCCGTACTTATGAAGGTATGCTCTGTACCCCTCATGGCCCGCCATAAACTGGGTAAGGTTGTAATCCAGCGAGCCATGAGTTCTCCCTCTCCAGCGTCTTATATCTCGGCGTTGTGTCCATCTGCCTTTTGTGCTGCCGTCCCACTGTTCTTACCACTTGTCCTCCATCTCTTCTGTCAGTGTGCGTGTCCATCTTTTTCTGTTTGCGGGAGAGAGGGCCCCAAGCTCGCGCAATCTTATCCATATTTCGATTACCAGATCAATCGGGAGGATTCCCGCAAGTACTTCTATCGCATCCTTCGACACGGTCCTGCTGCCGGGATTTTTAGGCAGCACCTGCAATGTAAGGACTCCATAATACCTTTGTACTTTTGGTACTTCGTTATTCTCACCCCTATACCTCGGCTCCGTAGAGTAGCGCTGAATAAACTACGCTTGCAAGTTATTTCGTTCCACTGAATAACATTAGCATTTCAGGAGAATTTTTCTTTTCTTTTAGTCCCCCATCTTCCCTGTGTTAAACCTACATTTGAATATAGTTTGGCGCAAGGGAATATCCTTAACTCTAATTACCCTTACCGGCGTCCGGCTGTACGTCCGGTATGACAGGTCGGACTTTTAGTTTTCACGCCTACTCACATGGGAATACACCATTGCTGGTTGCCCCCACCGGTTTCGGGTCTGGGTCTTTTCTTTTACTCCTTTATTCTACCCTTTCTTGTGGGTCCTTAGGGATCCTTAGTAGCTCAGGGATTCCCGCGTCCCGCCCCATTTCCTCTCGCCTTCACCCATACGTGATCCGTGCAAGCACAGCTGAACGACGGATTCACGAGACGGTGTCCTTTACCCCTTCGCTTTCTGATCCTTTTCTTTGCATTATAGTGCATATATTTTTTATTGTCTCATATTCACGCTCTACCTGAAGCATTGCTGCTTCACCTCGCCCTTCATATTCGTTTCTTTCTTGTATCCACCTGCAACAGCGGAAGACGTCATATTCTGGCGAATCGTTATCGCCACAATAGGGAAACGCAGTGTCATCCGCTTTCAAGGGAAGTTAAAATGTATATAGAACACTGTTTCCAGTGCTAAGCTCGATGCAGAAAAAAACAAGAAAGTCGATCCTCATTTTCCTAAGCCTGACGTGGTCTTATTAATTCTTTACGAGGATACCTTATTCCCGATTTTGTGGCCGGTACATTACGTCTGATATTTTACAACTTCGTTCAGTTTCGGCAACCAGCAGACAACACTGTGGTATCTACTTGTTTTAAAAGGCTTACCGATTCCTTTATAAATTTCTATTTGTACACTTAATAAGAAGGTAAATATAAATGATGAAAATGTCAAATCTGAAAAAAAATATCGCTATAATTTTCTTAAGTAAAATAACGAATTCGTTTAAAATTCCTTCTATTCTTTTCATAGAACCTAAACTTATCTAAGTAACGTCTTTTGATATCACCAACTATTGTCCCAGCGGGTTGAAAAAATGCGGTTTCGAAGTCAAAAAAATTCATACCTCCCTGAATAGGCACAGTATCGAATCGGTTTAAAGTGGTCTTTTGAAACAATTTTTCTTCTGACCAACTCAGATGGTAAGGAATGACCAAAACTTTGCTAGAATTGTAAGAAGATGGGGCTTGTCGTATGCTAAACATGCAACCATTGTCGTATGGAGTAAATTTGAAGTTTTTCTTAACTTTAAGTTGGAAATCTTTTTTATCCTCGACTTTACACCGGTGAAATCTTGCTGTGCCTTCCAGCTTGCCGAAAGCAATTTTTTCACGTCCTACTACGTCATTAAGGTTGGGTTAAGGCTAGGTTATTTATAGATAATTACATTAACAGTGGTTAATATATATATATAAAAATGAAGTTTGATATTTATCCCGTAAGCGTTCCTATACCATTCATCTGATGCGATGAAACTTTGACGAGTTGTTATACGCACGTCTGCAAAGGCTTCTGAATTAGTTTCTAGCCGCTAAGTTTGTCTTGGGTCGAGCTATTTGGAAAAAAAATTACTTATTTACCAATTGGCGATATATATATTTTATTTTTAAGATAAAATGTTTAAAATGATTGTTGAAAATATACTGAACCCTTGTCAATGATTAAACCTATGATCGACTGACTTAGAAGCCACTAAATTAATTTAGTATGATCTTTTTTCCTTATTTCAAGCTATAGAATCGGTCTCCAAATTATTTTCCTTCCTCCTGAATCATTATATATATATATATATATATATATATAGAATGCATTTGCCTATGAATCAATACATTTGATAAGGACGCAGAGTCGTTTTTTAGAGTACTCAAGTGATATACAGCATGTATGTCACTTTTAGCCTATTTCAAAATAAAGAAGTAATTTTACGAATTAATGGAGAAAATAAATGTAATTTCAGAGAGTTGCTTATTAAAACAGTTAGGTCATTTTATGAAATAACGAAATTATAACATAATGAGAAGGTAATTTAGTAAAAACTAATTATGTATTTCATTCTTTGTACATAGAAAATTAAAATTAAGCACCGTTGGACTATAGTGTATTTAAGAGGAAATTTTATTAACTTATTACCTAATAATATACTTTATTATTTTTTTGGTTAAATCGAATACCGGTTAACCGTTAATCCGTGTACCGTATACATGAATGCGGTAAAGTGTAAAATTATATTATTATCCTGCTTCCAGCTATTGTTTTTGATTTATGTTTGTATTCGCTTCTTTTATTTTATATAAAACTTTAACCATAGGCTTGAAATGTCCTAGGGAAAAATTTCGTTGAGCATCATGCTGACTAATTTTAGCTACAAACTGCAACTGCAACCAAAGATTGACTAAATCCTATTTAATCTCTACATAAATAAAGCCTCAAACACTACCCGTTTTAAAGAAATCGAAACACCTAATAAAATTAAATATTTATAAAATATCTGTGTAAAGACATGGATAAATTTAGAAAACTAAGTTGAAAGTTTAAGTTTCAAGTGCAAAAGAAAAGGAAGGGTATAAACCGGACCAAAGAAATGTGACATTTGTAAAAGGAAGAGAAATAAAAATTTGCAAACCTGATCCTTAGTGAACAGAAGGAAAAAATAAAACCCGTATTATTTATGTCGAGCCTGCCCCCCATTTGGAGATTTAATTAAATATTTTTTTTAAACTTCAAAGTAGTTGTCTTGTATACCTCTAAGTTACGTTACTTTCCATTAAAAAGTTTAGATTTTTCTCCATGCAGCGTCCTTGATGTACTTTTCTCATATAGAAAATACCTGATGTGGACACCACATGACTTCCTTCTACGCCTATTATATTACATATACACTTATTTTAAAATGAAAATTACATAAAATTTTATTTCATTACTCTTCTTTTTTTTAATTATTATTTATCGTAAAACTTTTTTACAAACAGAGGTTACTAAATATTAATAAATCAATAAATTTAAATTAAAAAAATATATATTTGATGTAGGATTGGAGCCGATGTACCTTCCGCTTGTAAGACCCAAATATTTCATTAATTAAAATTTAATTTGGCTATAACTGTGGAACCAATGAAAATAATTACCACTTATGATATATCGTTGAAAAGCTATCAAGTAGGGCTTATTACTGCAGTTAAGAAAATTCCAAAATCCAAAAATAACATTATGTTTTGGGTTTTTTTAGACGCTTTTGGTTTAGTCGATTGCAATCAAAAGGGGAGGTTATACATTAATATATAAAAATCATACGTTAAATTTTGCTTGTGTATATATTTAATTTACGGTGTTGGTGACTCGTTTAGGCAATTCTCAAAATTAAAATTTTGGAAATAATATTAAAAATACCTTTCGATTAAAAAATCGGTAAAGAAGATTTGAGTTTAATTAATTAAGGTTGCAAAGTTTGATAACACGGTACAACAATTTTAAGTTTAAAAAAAGCACAGCGACATAAGTCGGGTGAGAATGCAAATTTCCATTGTTAATTTCATGCATTTTATATATTTAAAAAGAATATAAATATTTATACTACAAGGGGAATATCTCGAGGAAAGAAACTGAATCGATAATACGTAGCTATCGATCCATTTGGTTTTGACTCTCGATTCAGTATGAGTAGAGCAGTTAATAAGCGGAATTTTGAAATAAATGGTATAAATTTACTTATTACAATGTATGTAACCTAATCATCTGATGTAGTTTAAAATAAATGGTATCATTTACCTTATTGAAAAATAATTATCCAGGTTATAATATTGAATAAAACGGCATATAAATATTTTCTTTTTTACTAAACTATATATATAAAAAAACCGGACGTCTAGCCAGAACCTGGACCCTGGAGGCTGAGGTAAGTCTAGGCGAATCCCGGAGGCAAATGAGGTGCTCCGCAGGGCCAAGGGGCCTCCTAGTTCATGATCGCAGAATTTGCTTCGCTCACTATTCCTAATCTGCCAGGGAAAACGGCGTCCTGGTCACCAACACAGGTTTCCTCCTTTTTCTGTTTAGCCTCTGGAACCACCGTAAGGTGGTTCTAGAGTTCCAGAGTTGTTTACGATAACGAGTTCACCACTAGACCTTAGCAGGGTTGGTTAAGACCCGGTTTGCTTAAGTCGGTATCCCCATCTGGAAATATCGCTACTTCAACCAGAGGGCTCCACCCTTTAGATTTCTGTATAGCATGTTATATCCTCTTGGTTAAGAGGATAATACTGATAAATAATAATGATAGTATTCAGGCTGTATAAAAACCTGAAAAAGAGAATAAATTACGAAAGATAGAATAATAGTAACCATGGTAACTAATGTACACGCACCTTTGACGAAGAAAAATTCATAATTTATTTCTTTGCCGTGGTGGCAGAAATATAATAATGAAATAAAAGAATTTTGCTGTGTTTTCCTTAATGAAATCTTTAATTCACAACTTCCCCCTCCTTGGGGAAGAAAAAAATGAATACTTTTATATGTGAAACATCAAGGGAGCTTGATCCTTGGTCAATGGCTTAAAATATTACCAGGGGTATCACAAATGTATCCTACAAATCTGAAAGTAATCGGTCAGGCGGTTCACTCGTGATGCGATAACAACATAATTTGTCTGTCTAGAGCCGTCCGTATAAACTGAAACGTAAGGGAAATGATTTTACACAAAGAATTTGTGTTCTTTTTGTTACACCGATAAAAATTAACAGGAGAAGGCTGCCAAGGAGAGTAAATAACACGTAGCAATACTGGTAATTGTATTTTTATAGCTGAGACAAGAAGGTGAGTTCTGACGTCTACTGGAGCAATAAATCTCGATTGTTTTCGCTATCGATTCAGATATTGCGTTAGGATGGATAATTTCATTGCAATTTAATACGAGCTACGTAAGTGGAAATGATTTCATATTGAAATGAGAGAGGAACAATGAAAACCATAAATAACGTAAATCTAATTTATTAACAAATACATGTATAAATTAAAAAGAAATATAATGAGATAAAATAAGTAATTATTCTTATCTTTATGACTATTACTTTAATAAGTAATTATTCTTATTTTTATGGTGATAAAAAAAACGATCTATTGCTTTATCAATTTTGTGTTTTACTATTTTCTTCAAATTACAGTCTATATCTCTCAACTCGTTCTCCTGAAAAAATGGAAATATATCGGTTAAAATATATATAAAGCTTTATCTCTTAAAATTGCGAATTCGATGAGTGGTTACAGAAGAAAATTTGTTTATTCGTTTTCGAGATATCGTATATTTATAAAAATTTCTTAATTTGTTTGTGGGCATAGGAGTTGACGTTCATCTGTGTGGGGTCTAATATTATAGGAGAATTAATATAAGAGAAAATATTTGTCAGATTTTCTACAACTTTGTTCAGTTTCGGCAATTAAGAGACAAAAAGGCTGACCGATTCCTTTATAAATTTCTACCTGTACAATTAATGAGAAGATAAATATAACTGATGAAAACGTCAAATCTGAGGTAGAAAAATTATAAATCATACCCAAAATATTAAATACAGGTGAATTGCTTTTTATTGACTTGAAACGTTTTTAAATCACATCGAAACAATTGTAGAACAGAAACTTGTAGCGTATGAAAAATTTTATATCGTCTTGCCATTAATATCCCTAACTATTAGTCTCATGCGGGGTCATTTTATAACTTAAATGGTCTTCTCGCCAATATTAATTAAGTTTGCGTCATTGGTAATCGGGGTTGGAGGGCAGGGGGACGCAACGCGGATCGGCCAAAATTGGCACGCTTTGTATTTAATATAAATATAATAAATTTATTTCAAGAAATTACAAAAATAATTTTATATTTGTTTTAAGTACGTCATTTACATTTTTGTACTAAACTGTTGTCTTAGCTTACAAAGTTTACTAAGAGACCTTACCTTGCTCCTGAATTACAACCAATAATATCATTTATCAGAAAATTCTGTATACATTAATAATTTACACTTCGATTGGAGTTTGTGCTTTATAGGGGAAATATAAATCAGCTGTTGTACGTATATATTATAAACGCACTTCACCACCAAATATCTGTAAGAAATCCACAACAAATGTATTTTGTAAAGAAATCACAGTTAAACTCCCAATTAGAGATTAAGAAAATAGTCTTGAACAATTTTTCGGGAAAAAATGTTAAAGACTATTTCTAAACATTTTATGAAAGAAATCCGTAAATGTCAAGGTAAGTTTTAGATAGATTTCATAAGAAAGCTACTTATTGTATTGGGTACCATGATTTTTCTTTCGGAAAATTTCGACATATCTTCCCGTTTCACATCCCTCACTTTCCAAAACCATCATCACTACCGGAATTTTGTGCCAGTCACTTTCAAATTGATACATAAAATATAACGACCCAAAATCACGGTTCAGTTCGTTAATGGAAAAATCGGACCAAGGTGGTGAAAATGGGGTGGGGTTTTCGAAAAAAAACATATCGCTATAAATTTTTAATTAAGTAAAATAATTAAATTCGTTTAAAAATCCTTCTATTCTTTTCATAACAGCCTAAACTTATCTAAGTAACGTCTTTTAATATCATCAATTAGTGGCACAGGGGATGGAAAAATGGGGTTTTAAAGACAAAAAAAATCTCCCTCACTCACTCCATCTCTATCTCTCCCCCCTCACTCTCTTTTTTTATCCATATCTATCTCCCCCCTTCTCTATCTATGTCTATCTCACTCCCTCTCTTTCACTCCCCCTCTCTAACACTTTTTCGCTTTCTCTCGATCAATCTCTCTGTATCTATCTCTATCTCTCTATCCCTCTCTCTCTCTATATGTGTCTATCACTCTCACCCTCTCTCTCAATCTATCTCTATATTCTTTCTCCCTCGCTCCCTCTCTATCACACTCTCTCTGTCTCGATCTATCTCTATTTCTCTCTCTTTCCCTATATGTCTCTCTCTCACTCCCCCGTCCTAACACTCTCTCTCTTTCTCCCGAATAATCTCTCTCTATCTCTGTCTCTATGTATTTCTTTCTCTCATTCTTTCTCTCGTTCTCTCCCTCCCCTCACACTATGTCTATATCTCTCTCCCTTTCTCTCACTCCCCATCTATCATCTCTCTTTCTGTCGAACCATCTCACTATCTCTTTCTTTCTCTCACTCTCACTCTCTCTCTCTCTCTCTCTCTCTTTATCTCTCTATGTAAATATGGTTAAATATTAAATATGCAATCATTTCGTGTTGAGAAAATTTTGTTTTACAATCAGAGGTTAATAATAATTATTAAATCAATATTTTTAAATAAAAAAAAGGAGATGAAGTCTGATGCGAACCACTTTAACTTGTAAGATACAAATATTTCATTAATTACAATTTTATTTGGCTACAACTCTGGAACCAATGAAAATCAGTGCCATTTATAATATATAGTTGAAAAGTCTCAACGAGGGCTTATTACTGCAGTTACGAAAAAGTCCAAAGTCCAAATTTTTTTTTATTTTTGGCTTTTTTTGGTCAGTCGTAAATCCAAAATATCAACATCCTACGGCTAATCGTTTTTTAGTTACATACACACATACGTCACGTAGAAATAATCAAAATGGGATTCAGGGATAGTGAAAATGGATTACTTTTGTTGAAAACCGAAATTTTCGTGATCAAATACTTCCTTTACTTTTTACAAGGAAGTAAAAATAAAAAACGGAACATTTAATTCTTTTTTCCAGGGGTGGCTGGCGTATAGCCACTGCTGAATTGCAGCACCCCCTATTTCCACTTGATTATCGATTGAGTCCTTTTTTCTTTCATTTTTTCTTTATACTTGTACAATATATAAAACTTAAGGTTAATGTCAGTAGCCATCCCCCAATTTATGAAAAAGATAAAAAAAATGGAACGCTTCACAGTTCCAGCGACGTGCTGTTTGGCTTTTGTGCGCATGGGTAAATATGAAGATACATGCCAGGATACGAGGGAGAGTAAGAGCAATATCGCTTTCGCAGTGCCGACTTTGCCGAGCTGGTAGAAGGTATGTTTATTTACTCAGCGTGTGTGTGGAACGTTCCTTGCTCGTTTCCTTTTCTAGTTTATTCGGTGGAAAGAATATGAAAGCGGTTTAACTGTTTTTTCAGTAGCGATCAATAGGTCCAAAATCTGTCACCAAATCTGTCCAAAAACACGCAGGGCGAAAGAGAAGGTAATTAGTCAAAACTAATTATGTATTTATTTCTATGTACATAGAAATTTAAATTAAGCACCGTTGGACTATATTTTTTTTTAAGCGGACACTTTTTTATTATCTAATAATACTAAAAAATATTATCTGTATCGATATTTTATTATTTATTGTATCGTGTGTCGTGTTCTTGGAAGTAATAAAATGTAGAATGAGATTATTATCTTGCTCCAGCTATTCTATTTGATTCTTTTTTCGGTTCTTTATTTTACAGAAAACTTTAATTTGGCTTTGAAAAATCCCAGAAAAAATTTTCTGGAACAGCACCCCCATTAATTTTAGGTACGAGCCGCCCCCTACTCTTTTCTATTGTTTTGAAGAAAATGCGATGATTTGTGTAATTTAACAGAAGAATAAGAGCACCACGTTTTTTTTTGTAAAAAAAGTTTGTAGCCCGACCTGAATATTAGATCCCAATGTTATTGCAAGTAAATAATGCCGCGTGTTCGAGGTTCGACAAGGATATTCCGACATTAACAAATGCAATAAAACTTTATAAATACAATTTATTATTGTAAAAACATAGATGATATATATATATTTCATCGAATTGTACGTAAAGTGGAGGAAATGAAAACAGATAGAAAATTACATAATTTTTCTCTCATAACTCTACTATTTGTTAACAGATTTTCAATTGTTATTTTGTCCAAAATAAAATTCTTTATTTTATCAAAGATAAAAATAATATAACGGAATGAAAAATAAAAATGGCCGCCATCTTACAATTTGCGAAAATATTTTTGAAATATTTTTTTTTGTGGGCGAAAAACGCCTGGGCGTTATCATCGCCCGGTAGTTATTAGTAAACGGGTAAAATAACTCCGAAATAACAAACTATACAAGGTGTAAACGTAATATTAGTCATATAATACAAATTTACTAAAACAAGCCAAGAAGGCAAAATAAAACAAAACTAACACCACAGACAAAGTTGATAAAATATAAAAGTTAAATAGATTAAAGAAAGTATATAAAACTTACCTAACTCCGATGGGTTGTGCAAAAATCCCCTCACCGCATAGTAATATTAAACACACAGAACCAAAAAATAAAATTGAAAATAAAGGTTAAAATTATTAAAAAACCTCTCCTTACAGAAAAACATATATGAGCATATTAAATCCTTTGCAGTAACCCGGTACCTATGCAAAAAGAAAAACATCCGTTCCAAAATTCCGCCATCATTGCACAAGATATTTGGTCAGCTGGCATCTCTCCCGCCACCACCCCCACCATTCGGTCGCCCTAGAGCATAGACCAAATGTTCCGTGCCAAAAAACGGCTACTGTGCCTCAAAACAGATTTGCGACCTCGTTATTCCTAATGCTCCTAGTGAGCTCCTATCTTGCGTGAGCGGTTAAGCTGGGTGCCGTACAGCACCCGCTTATGTGTCCCTACCGCTCACTTGTCAAATTAAAACTAGGTCGGGGAGGCGCACCCCTTGTTACAAATTAAAACTAAAAAAAAGTTACAAGTTAAAAAGACGGCAATTTAAGCAGCCACGCCTCGGTCGCTGTCAGTCAGCCAGCTAGTGCCTGTTCACCATTTAAAGCGCTTGGAGCTTTTACTGGCTGGTGGCCAGCCATTATTTCGGATAAGGACTTCCCACAGCTCCGCTAAAGGAATCAATAAATCCCATTAAAATTTAAAATCTAACGATGACGGTTGAACATCGCAACCTCATCGAGGAACCCCCACACGGTCCGACAATGCGGCTCTCGCCACATCGACTCGCCGTTTATGAGCAGCCAGTTTTCCCCCTGACCTCTAAGTTCCAGGGTGGCCCGGTCTCTGGTCCCCCCAAGAGCAGGGGAGTCGAACATAAGATGTTCGTTCGACTGACCCCCCCGCAGACACACAACTCATCAGCCGCTAGGCGAAACCTAAACAGATATTGCATCAAATTCACATGGTTGGTGAGCACTTGGGCACCCGACGCCCTTAAAAATGAATTCGAGGCATACCATCTCCCCAGATCCTGTATAAATCTATACAGGGATCTTCCCTTAATCGTGGTGTGCCATTCATGCTGCCATGCATCCATCGCGAGGCTCCATAGCCTCTTCCGCAGGCGGGAAATGGGCAACTGAACGAAATTTGGACCCGGTGCATTGTGATAGTCGTTCCGCTCCGGTTCTAGCCCGGCTCGAAACCGCATCCCAAATACCTCGGTTTCCCGACCTCTTCGCAACTTCCACATGGCTGCTCGAACTTTCACCACTAAATCGATTGGGAGAGCCTTTCCCAATACGGTGGTAGCCTCATAGGAGGTTGTTTTAAAAACACCAGTGCATACTATTAAGGCTCTGCGCTGGGCACTCCTTAAATTTTGAAGCAGTGCTCTATTTCTATCCAACCTATGCGCCCAGACTGGCGCCGCGTATGCGATCATACTCTCGAAGACACCTCGGTACACCAAGTACATTTGGCGACCCGACAGCCCATAGTCTTTCCGAGCAATCCTTCTAAGTTTGTTACAAGATATCACAGATGTTTCTGGGTATATTAAACTGACGACGCAACGCCGCATAACTTATGCAGTCCACGAGTGGTGCACAATCATGCGGCAGTTGCATCGTGTGCAAAGGGGTGGGGGTCTTCTCCTGACATTAGGTATTCGTGTGTGACCCTCGTATGTCCCAACCGTAACCGGCAGAGGACCACTTCCTCACGACGAGAGTTTCTGCAAGAGGAGCCCCACGGCAACACTGAATCCTTAATCCGACGGAGTTTATTATCAACGGTACTCGTCCAGTCACTTTGCCACCTTGCTCGCAGTGATTGTTTTATATGATTGATAATCAAAGGTAGTATAACTCGGATGGTGAAAAGAGGCTGAATACACGCTTCCTCGGCAGCAGAATCTGCCCTTTCGTTACCTACTTCCCTGTTGCGTTTATCTAACTCAGCGATTTTATCATAAATGTCAATGACAGGATGTCTGGAATAAAGGTTTTCCAACGCCTGGAGAGCACTGTACGAGTTACTACTAAGAATGCTCCTATATTTAGGACTAACGATACTTAAGAGCCCTATCCACAGCGAGTAGTTCCGCGGTGAACACACTCGTAACACCGGATAGGCCAAACATATAAGTCTGTTCATTGATAACAAAAGCACACAACCAACGTTATCGTCATGTTTCTACCCATCAGTGTATATCGCCACGCCTGGGTTCGACTTGGTGAGGAGAAACTGAAACATCTGCCGCAAAACAATAGGTGGCGTACGTTGTAAGATCAAACGTAAAATTTACATGGTTTATTCTCCACGGGGGATTCGAGCACGGACATGATGGAAAGAACGAGGGAGTGTACGCTGCAACAGACGTGTACGGACACCCACAGGCGCAGTACAACGTGGACGGTCCTCATACTTCACCTCAAATTAGGATTCTTAAGAACTGGGTCAAAAGCTGGGTGATTCGGCTGTCCGCTGAGACGGGCAAAATAAGACAACAAACGCTGGTCTCGTCTATCCCAAAGTGATGGCTCGCCACTGTCTACAAGTAAGCTTGCGATAGGGCTCGATCTAAACGCACCTGTGGCAAGCCGAGGAAAAGCATGATGCACACCGTCCAGCATTTTAAGTACGGTTTGACAAGCTCAAGAATAGGTGACAACCATAATCCAAACGGGAACGAACAAGGGAGTAGTAAAAACGTAACATGCATGACCGATCGGCCCCCCAGTTGGTACCGACCCGCATCATATCTAAAAATTTGAAACATTTTGTCCTCAATCCTTTATACTTTTGATCCAGGTAAGACGGCTATCAAAAAGTAAACCCAGAAACCTGACGTTAGTAGAGACAGCAATAAGCGCTCCGTTCAGAAAAACCCGCGGATTAGAAGGGTTCCGTAGCTGAGGAAAGACTACACATTTCGTGTTTTCGGGTGAAAATGTGAAACCAGTAGTTCCTGACCAAGCCTCAAGGCGAAATATAGTGTTCTGTAGCAGCCGCTCCGCAGTGAGTGTAGAGCGGCTCGCAACGTAAATAAAATCATCAACGAAAAGAGAACAAGAGACAGGAGCCCGCACACAATTGGTAATGCTGTTTATGGCCACAGAAAACAACTCGGGCACTATTCTTTTTCGTGTTCTTCAAATTAGATAACTCCGACGCCTTTGGGTCGGAAGGTTCCTCAACCATATCCTACAGTATATGGGGTGAACGGGACGTCGCTACTGATATCCCAGAGGGGGTGATCATGTGTGTTACTTTCGTGGGGACCTTGTTAGTTGGCTTACTGCCAGCTGTGGTAGCCTCTGCTCGTACCGGCAGCACTTTGGGAGCAGGAACTTTTGTATGGACCACCCTGTTGGATTCAGTTATTGCGACGCAGGACTTTTTACTCACCCTTGTCAGCCCGGAAATAGTGGCCGTAAGCTAAGTAACCTGATCAGAAAGCATCTGAACAGGATCCGCACTGTGGAGTATGAACGGGTGAAGTAGTTGTTTTGACGCAGCAGTGGCGAAGGACACAATCAGGTGGTAAAGATAGTTTATGCTCAGTACAGATCTTGAGAATCGCCTTCTCTTCCTGAAAGTCTTCCTGAAAGGTTGGGCAATCTCGGGAGCGGGCCGTATGTGAACCATTGCAGTTCGCACATTTTTCTCTTTCCTCGCAGTTATGTGGCCTTCGGTAGCACATCGAGCACAGATCTCCGACCTCGAGCAAGATGTAGTGTGACCGTACCTTTGGCACCTGAAACACCGCCGTGGGTTGGGAATGAACTGGCGTACCCGAACGGAGAGATAACCCACCCTTAATCCTCTCTGGAGGAACAGGAAAACTGAATGTCAGTACAAGGGACGGCGTCGGTTCTTCCGTCCCGTTCTACCGAGATGTTCCTCGGAGAACCAATACATCCTGTGATGCATTTATTAACCAAGAAAGGTGAGACCTTTTGTAGGGGAGCCACCCTCCTGATTATTTCTAACAACAACAAAGCGAACATTCTTGCACCTAAAACCACCCTCGTCGGCTGTAGCAAAATTATCCTCGTTAGACGAAGCTGACCCGAGGCCTTTTCACCAGACTTAAAATTTTGTTTTTTCAGATGGACCACAACAATCATAGAATTTGCTGTAGGAACTGAAATTTTGGTCCCACGAGAACCGACGATACAATAGACCACTCCAGCAGAGCGCACGCGTACTGGGGCTAGAGCTAAACACAACTGGGTTTGCTCTGGGCCCAGAGGACATCGTTCGAGACTCACTACGTAGAGCCATTCGCCCATCGGCACGATAGTTTCCACCTTGGGTTACGGTTGCATTTCGTACGATGTCGCAACACCACCAAGTGTAAGTGAAAGAGAAAAATGTGTTGGATGTTGTGTAGTCGAGTAAATGTATACGTTGTAATTCATGTAGTGTAACTGGTGTTGTATACGTGTATAGTGAAAAGTATTCTGCAGCTAAGTGTGTAGTGGGAAGAAAAGCTGCAGTTATTGATGGATTCCAGTATGTAATCAGTTTTCAAATTGATTTTTATATTTCATATGTGGGTTTACATCTCTGATGATGACCGTGATAATATTTTGTTATATAAATCAAAAGCCATCTAGTAAAGAAAAAAAGATTTTAAAAGGTTATATGGTGGTAATTCTGTGATTTATTCTTAAGACAAAATGTGATCATACATGATTTTTTTTTTAAACTTTGTATTTTCATATATAATTTTTTACATATGTGCAATTAATCTCTATATTTAACCCATTTTTGTGATTTTTTCTTAATGTCAATAAATTTTACTTCTGGTCAATGATTTTCTAGATAATCTAAAATTTTCTTATGTTCAATTGTATCTGAAAGAATCTACAATCAGACGTAGTGACATCTACAGTTTAAGTAGTGACATTTTGTAGATACGGCTACGCCCGGTTGTAATTATTCTCAATAATTCGGCAAAACCTTTCAGAAAAAAAAATCTTTCATAATTTAAAAAACTGATTTAACTTTATTAAATTCATTACACATTTCATAACATTTACAATTTACATTTCATATACATTTAGGTATAAAAGTGTTGAAAACTTCCATTTCAGTACAAAATGAATGAATAACTGCATTATATTTATACATCAAATTTAATAACTTTTTACAATATCTCATACATATCTTCAGCTTTTAAATTATTATATTTTTATTCTTCAAATTTCGGATAAAACTAATAGTAATGGAGGGATCCATTTTAATATATTTATTTAAAAAACGGTTAAAAACAGAAAAAATTATACAAATTAGTTTTCAATAAATTAAAAATAAAAATTTCTAATACTTAAAACATTAACTCTTTACTGTTTATTTTTTTACTTAAATTGTACTGACGTACAATTTCAGTAGACTCAAATTTTTGACCATCTTCATAATTAATAAGAATAATATGGTGCATTAAAATTTTCATGATATAAAAGTATATAAAAAAAATTTACAATTTAATTCATAGTTACAATTTACAATTTACAATTTAATTTTTCATAGTTTGTAAAAACCTTACAATATTTCCTTTCATACAATAACGAAATTTTTATAGTATTAAAACAATGTTATTTGGGAGTATATTAACAATAACATTTGGGAGGCTTCTTTCGTAAATGTATAAGTTACACGGGTTTAAACGAAGTGGTGGGGGGCCATTACGTTGGTAAGACAATATAATACAAAAAACAATACAATAAAATACAATAATACAATAAATACAAAAATACATTTCAGGAATATTTTAATCAATAAAAATTATGTTATAAAAATATTACAAATTTTCTTGTTATTACAAATACATTTCAGGAATATTTTAATCCAATAAACAAGAAATAATTTAAATTGATATATAAAATATGAAGAAATTACGGATAAGGACAAGTATTATTTAATTATGTTAAAGAAATACAGCAAGATACAATTGTACATATAAATTGAAAAAATCTTTCACTTACCAAAAAACATTCATATGCATTTTAAAAAATTATATTAGTAAGTACTCATTTACATTAGATAAACAATTATCTCGTATGGATAACAGTTTGAATTTATAAATACTTTGATATTTTTAACGCACGTTAAAAATATATAACAGGTCCGTTTAACAATTGTTTGTAATACTGATCCTAGCACACAGTCAACAGTTGTTAATGACAAGAGTTACTGGACCAAGAAGTACTGCACCACAGTGTGTCACCCACACGTGTGGCGATGCAAACGCCACACACATTGTGGCGTTTGTCCAATTTTATAAGTTAAGTACATGCAAAGCGGAGACACAAGCTTCGTAACACACAACGTCTGTTGCGACGCAAACACAACGGCCGCGAAGAACCACCAAAGCGGGGACACAAGGGACACAACCCGGAATCGAAACTGTACCCATTATAATAGGTGGAGTTCTTATGAAATCAACTATAATAGTTAAATGCCTTTATTTGTCTAATGCTGTGAATGTTTCCTGAACTATTTCAATTTTCACATATCCTGAATGTACTGGAATAAGTCAGAAAAATGTATCTATGTTTTCATACAACATTTTCATGTAAGTATTTTATGTAGTATGGGAGAGTCATATTTCTTCACATAAAGGAAATACTGTTTACTGCTTTAAGATATGTTTCAATGTTGAATGATGATTTCATTGATTATTCAGTACATGTTCGTACAACAAAGACTACACAAACTCAAAAACAGAAGAACAGATAACAATAGTAAAGTTTTTAAGTGTAATGATTCATCATAACCTCTCTAAGAATGACGATAAATACTGTAAGAAGATTGGTGTAATGGAGCAAAATAACTGATTTGAAAACATTTTAATATAAGAATTTTAAGGAAGTTAATTTAATGCTAAGAATCCTTTCTCTATGGCTAACAGGCCCGTTTAAAAATTGATCTTGGTGATACTGCTCCTAGCACGCAGCCAACATTTGTAATGACAAGAGTTGCTGGACCCAAATGTTCTGCACCAGAACCAGCAAAGACGACTACGGCGGCGAGGCATACGAAACGGCCGCGAAGAACCAGCAAAGTGGGGACACAATCGTCAGTGGCGGTGGTCACCGCAACCACTGCCGTAATTTTATTTCTGTTTATTGTTTTTTTGTTTTCATAGCTAATCTAAGCAGTTAGCAAAATTGAAAAAAAAAAAAATAGAATTACCATGCACAGATAACCAAAACAAAAATATGCATAAAAATTATTCTACATAAAAAAGAACGAATTTAAGTTAGATTATTAGAGCTAATTAACTGATTTCTGCCAATTAAGAAGTAAGTAGTAGAAAATATAATGGACCAAAAATATAAGTGTTCCTGGACCAAAAAGTACTGCACCACAACGAGCAAGGACCTCCAAAGCGGCGACACAGGCATCGTCACACACAACGTGTTGCGACGCAAACAACGGCCGCGTAGAACCACCAAATTAAAACTGTACCCATTATAATAGGTGGAGTTCTTATGAAATCAGACTATAATAGTTAAATGCCTTTAGTTGTCTAATGCTGTGAATGTTTCCAGAACTATTTCATTTTTTCACATATCCTGAATGTACTGGAATAAGTCAGAAAAATGTATCATGTTTTTGTACCACATTTTAATGTTAAGAATTTTATGTAGTATGGGAGAGTCATATATTTCTTCACATAAAGGAAATACTGTATACTGCTTTAAGATATGTTTCAATGTTTAATGATGATTTCATTGATTATTCAGTACATGTTCAAAGAGTACACAAACTCAAAAACAGAAGAACAGATAACAATAGTTAAGTTTTTAAGTGTAATGATTCATCATAACCTCTCTAAGAATTACGATAAATACTGTAAGAAGATTGGTGTAATCGAGTAAAATAACTGATTTGAAAACATTTTAATATAAGAATTTTAAGGAAGTTAATTTAATGCTAAGAATCCTTTCTCTATGGCTAACAGGCCCGTTTAAAAATTGATCTTGGTGATACTGCTCCTAGCACGCAGCCAACATTTGTAATGACAAGAGTTGCTGGACCCAAATGTTCTGCACCAGAACCAGCAAAGACGACTACGGCGGCGAGGCATACGAAACGGCCGCGAAGAACCAGCAAAGTGGGGACACAATCGTCACACACAACGTGTGTAGCGACGCAAAAGCAACGGCCGCGAAGAACCACCAAAGCGGCGACACAAGCATCGTCACACACAACGTGTTGCGACGCAAACTCAACGGCCGCGAAGGACCTCCAAAGCGGCGACACGTCCTCGTCACATACAACGTGTGTGGCGATGCAAACGCCGCGCCAAGGCCACCATTTCTGGTGTGGCTGTGATCACCGCAACAGCGGCGACCGCGGCCGTAATTTTTTTTTCTTTCATAGTAACCTTAGCTTTTAGAATATTCCCTATTAGAAAATTATATATATATATACATACTGAAAAATATTGTAAGTGAGCTAAATAGCTGACTCCTGCCAATTAAGATGAAATTAGTAAAAAATATATTCCAAAAGGGGATTTAAAGGATTCACTTTTCTAAGGCTAACAGGCCCGTTTAAGAATTAATTGATCTTGGTAATATTTCTCCTAGCACACAGTCAACAGTTGCTAATGACAAGAGTTGCTGGACCCAGAAGTTCTGCACCAGAACCAGCAAAGACGACTACGGCGGCGAAGCAAACGAAACGGCCGCGAAGAACCAGCAAATTCGGGACACAATCGTCGTCACACACAACTTGTGTAGCGACGCAAAAGCAACGGCCGCGAAGGACCTCCAAAGCGGCGACACGTCCTCGTCACATACAACGTGTGTGGCGATGCAAACGCCGCGGCCATGACCACCATCGCTAGTGTGGCTGTGATCACCGCAATAGCGGCGGCCGCGGCCGTATTTTTTTTTTGTTTTCATAGTTAATCTTAGCTTTTAGCAAAATTCTCTAGTAGAAAAATGAAATAGAATTACCATGCGGATACCCAAAACAAAAAATTGCATTTCATGTGAAATTGTTTAATTTTATGTGTAATTTAGTGTTAAATTGAAATAAATCCAATTTTATAAGTTAAGAAGATACAATTAACAATAAAGTAATAGAATATATAATAACAGTTCCAAAAGAACTGTTAGCTTAACAGTTCCGTTTAAGAATGAGTTACTGGACCACCACCACCAGCAAAGACCACCACAGCGGCGACGAAAACGCAACGGCCGCGAAGGACCTCCAAAGCGGGGACACAAGCGTCGTCACACAGAACGTGTGTAGCGACACAACCGCTGCGGCCGCTGTGGCTGTGGCCGTGGCCGTGGCCGTGGTCACGCAACCACTGCCCTAATTTTAAAATAAATTGAAATAAAATAGAATTACCATGCAGATAGCCAAAACTAAAAATTGCAATTCATTAACGTGCATAAATAAGAACGAATTTAATTAGTTACATATTTAGAAAGCCTGGAAACAATACAACCCTAAGATATTATTACCCAAATATGTTCGTAAAACAAACAGTACAATTGTAACATGTAAACTCAACTGCTCTAATTGTATAATATTTTACAATAGATAAACAAGATGTGCTGCTATAAACAGATTTGTAATTTAGATACAACAAAAATATTAATTAGGATGAGTGCTGTAGAACAGATATCAATGGTAATGTTTTTTAAGTGTAATGATTCATCATTACCTCTCTAAGAATGACAATAATAAATACTGAAAAATTAGTGTAATACAGCTAAATAACTCATTTCTGCCAATTGGCAGAAATCTTCTGCCAAAATCTAATAAAGAAGAAAGTTGTACAAAATATGTGGATTCTTTTTCTAAAGCTAACTGGTCCGTTTAAGAATTGATCTTGGTAATAACTGCTCCTAGCACACAGTCAACAGTTGCTAATGATTAGAGTTCCTGGACCAAGTAGTACTGCACCACCACGAGCAAGGACCAATACAGCGGCGACGAAAACGCAACAGCCGCGAAGGACCTCCAAAGCGGCGACACAAGCGTCGTCACACACAACGTCTGTAGCGACGCCACGTAACGGCCGCGAAGACCCACCAAAGCGGGGACACAAGTGACACATCCCGGAATCGAAACTGTACCCATTATAATAGGTAGAGTTCTTATGATATCGGACTATAATAGTTAAATGCCTTAAGTTGTCTAATGCTGTGAATGTTTTCTGAACTATTTCATTTTTTCACATATCCTGAATGTACTGGAATAAGTCAGAAAAATGTATCATGTTTTTGTACCACATTTTAATGTAATGTAAGAATTTTATGTAGTATGGGAGAGTCATATATTTCTTCACATAAAGGAAATACTGTTTACTGCATTAAGATACGTTTCAATGTTCAATGATGATTTTATTGATTGTTCAGTAGATGTTCGTACAACAAAGAGTACACAAACTCAAAAATAGAAGAACAGATTACTACTATAGCTAAGTTTTTAAGTGTAATGATTCATCATAACCTCTCTAAGAATGACGATAAATACTGTAAGAAGATTGGTGTAATGGAGAAAAATAACCGATTTCTGCCAATTAAGAAGAAAGTAGTAGAATATATAATAACAGTTCCAAAAGAACTGTTAGCTTAACAGTTCTGTTTAAGAATGAGGAATTACTGGACCA
This sequence comes from Lycorma delicatula, assembly GCF_047948215.1. NCBI lineage: Eukaryota > Metazoa > Arthropoda > Insecta > Hemiptera > Fulgoridae > Lycorma > Lycorma delicatula. The sequence goes on from NC_134458.1 coordinate 168,492,796, forward strand.
AGAAGTACTGCACCACCACTAGCAAGGACCACCACAGCTGCGACGCAAACGCAACGGCCGCAAAGGACCACCACCAAAGCGGAGACACAAGCGTCGTCACACACAACGTCTGTAGCGACGCAAACGCCGCTGCGGCCATGGCCACCTTCGCCGCTGCGTCTGGTCACCGCAACTGCGACGGCCTGCGGCCGTAACTGTGTTTTTTTTTTATTTTCATAGTTAGCTTTCAGCAAAATTCTCTAGTACAAAATTAAAATAAAATAGAATTACCATGCAGATAACCAAAACAAAAAAATGCATAACAATATAACATCAACACAACTGATCTAATTTTATAATACTATACAATAGACAAACAAGATGTCTTACTATAAACACATGGGTGGATTCCTAAAGGGGATTTAAAGGAATCATTTTTCTAAGGCTAACAGGCCCGTTTAAGAATTGTTCTTTGTAATACTGCTCCTAGCTTACAGTCAACAGTTGCTTAAGACAAAAGTTACTCTACTGGACCAGGAAGTACTGCAGTGAAGTACTGCAGTAGAATATATAATAACAGTTCTATAAGAACTGTTAGCTTATCAGTTCCGTTTAAGAATGAGGAGTTACTGGACCAAGATGTACTGCACCAACACCAGCAAGGACCACCACAGCGGCGACGCAAACGCAACGGCCGCGAAGGACCACCATAGCGTTGACACGTACCCTCGTTTGGGGATGCAAACGCTGCGGCCGCTGTGGCTGAGTCAGTGGCAGTGGTCACCGCAACCACTGCCGTAATTTTGTTTGTTTTTATTGTTTTTTGTTTTCATAGCTAATCTAAGCAGTTAGCAAATTTGAAAAAAATAAAATAGAATTACCATGCACAAATAACCAAAACAAAAAAATGCATAAAAATTATTCTACATAAAAAATTACGAATTTAATTAGTTAGATTATTAGATCTAAATAACTGATTTCTGCCAATTAAGAAGTAAGTAGTGGAAAATAATGGGTGGATTCAAAAAGGGGATTTAAAGGAATCCTTTTTCTATTGCTAACAGGCCCGTTTAAGAATTGATCTTTGTGATACTGCTCCTAGCACACCGTCAACAGTTGCTAATGACAAGTGTTCCTGGACAAAGAAGTACTGCACCACCACGAGCAAGGACCACCACAGCGGCGACGAAAACGCAATGGCCGCGAAGGACCTCCAAAGCGGCAACACAGGCTTCGTCACACACAACGTGTTGCGACGCAAACACAACGGCCGCGAAGAACCACCAAAGCGGTGACACAAGGGACACAACCCGGAATCGAAACAGTACCCATTATAATAGGCGGAGTTCTTATGAAATCAGACCTGCCTTTAGTTGTCTAATGCTGTGAATGTTTCTTTAACTATTTCATTTTTTCACATATCCTGAATGTACTGGAATAAGTCAGAAAAATGTATCTATGTTTTTGTACCACATTTTAATGTAAGAATTTTCTGTAGTATGGAAGAGTCTTATATATTTCTTCACATAAAGGAAATACTGTTTACTGCTTTAAGATATGTTTCAATGATCAATGATGATTTCATTGATTATTCAGTAGATGTTCGTACAACAAACAGTACACAAACTCAAAAATAGAAGAACAGAGAACAATTGTAATGATTCAACTTAACCTCTCTAAGAATGACGATAATAAATACTGTAAGAAGATTGGTGTAATGGAGCAAAATAACCGATTTCTGCCAATTAAGAAGAAAGTAGTAGAATATATAATAACAGTTCCACAAGCACTGTTGGCTTAACAGTTCCATTTAAGAATAAGGAGTTACAGGACCAAGAAGTACTGCACCACCACGAGCAAGGACCACCACAGCAGCCGCGAAGGACATCCAAAGCGGCGACACACGTCCTCGTCACATACAACATGTGTGGCGATGCAAACGCCGCGGCCATGGCCACCATCGCTGGTGTGGCTGTGATCACCGCAATAGCGGCGACCGCGGCCGTATTTTTTTTTTTTTTGTAAATGTATATGTTTTTGTACCACATTTTAATGTTAAGAATTTTATGTAGTATGGTAGAGTCTTATATATTTCTTCACTTAAAGGAAATAATGTTTACTACTGCTTTATGATATGTTTCAATGTCCAATGATGATTTCATTGATTATTCAGCAGATGTTCGTAAAACAAACAGTACACAAACTCAAAAGGAGAACAGATAACAATACTAAAGTTTTTAAGTGTAATGATTCAACTCTCTAAGAATGACGATAATAAATACTGTAAGAAGATTGGTGTAATGGAGCAAAATAACCGATTTCTGCCAATTAAGAAGAAAGTAGTAGAATATATAATAAAAGTTCCAAAAGAACTGTTAGCTTAACACATTCCCGTTTACTGAACCAAGGTTTAATGCACCACCACTAGCAAGGACCACCACAGCGGCGACGAAAACGCAACGGCCGCGAAGGACCATCAAAGCGGCGAGAAGCGTCGTCACACACAACGTGTGTGGCGATGCAAACGCCGCAGCCATGGCCACCATCGCCATCGCCATCGTCATCGTCACAAAATTTACGACCGCGGCCGTAATTTTGTTTTTCTTTCATAGTTCATCTTAGCTTTAAGTATAATTCTCTAGTAGAAAAATAAAATAGAATTACCATGCAGATAACCAAAACAAAAAATTGCACTTCATATGAAATTGTTTAACTTTATGTGTAATTTAGTGTTAAATTGAAATAAATCCCATTTTATAAGTTAAAACATACCATTAAGAATAAAGTAGTAGAATATATAATAACAGTTCTAGATGTTCGTACAACAAACAGTACACAAACTCAAAAATAGAAGAACAGATAACAACAGTAATGTTTTTAAGTGTAATGATTCAACTTAACCTCTCTAAGAATGACGATAATAAATACTGTAAGAAGATTGGTGTAATGGAGCAAAATAACCGATTTCTGCCAATTAAGAAGAAAGTAGTAGAATATATAATAATAACAGTTCCAAAAGCACTGTTAGCTTAACAGTTCTGTTTAAGAATGAGGAGTTACTAGACGAAGAAGTACTGCACCACCACTAGCAAGGACCACCAAAGCTGCGACGCAAACTCAACGGCCGCGAAGGACCATCAAAGCGGCGAGAAGCGTCGTTACACACAACGTGTGTGGCGATGCAAACGCTGCGGCCATGGCCACCATCGCCATCGCCATAGTCATCGTCACAAAATTTACGACCGCGGCCCTAATTTTTTTTTGTTTTCATAGTTTATCTTAGCTTTTAGCAAAATTCTCTAGTAGAAAATTAAAATGAAATAGTATTACCATGCAGATAATCAAAACAAAAAATTCAACCTGCATAAAAAAGAACGAATTTAATTTGTTACAAATTTACAAAGCCTGGAAACCATACAACCCTCAGATTAGGGTTGTATTGTTTCAGGTGTGCAATTTAGTGTTAAAAGAAGCACAAAGCGTCGTCACACACAACATGTGTAGCGACGAAAACGCAATGGCCGCGAAGGACCTGCAAAGCGGCGACACACACGTCCTCGTCACATACATCGTGTGTGGCGATGCAAACGCCCCGGCCATGGCCACCATCGCTGGTGTGGCTGTGATCACCGCAATAGCGGCGATCGCGGCCGTATTTGTTTTTTTTTATTTTCATAGTTAATCTTAGCTTTTAGCAAAATTCTCTAGTAGAAATATGAAATAGAATTACCATGCAGATAACCAAAACTAAAAAATGCACTTCATATGAAATTGTTTAATTTTATGTGTAATTTAGTGTTAAATTGAAATAAAACCAATTTTATAAGTTTAAGAAGATACAATTAAGAATAAAGTAGTAGAATATATAATAACAGTTCCAAAAGAACTGTTAGCTTAACAGTTCAGATTAAGAATGAGGAGTTACTTGGACCAAGAAGTACTGCACCACCACCAGCAAGGACCACCACAGCGGCAACGAAAACTCTACGGCCCCGGAGGACCACCATAGCGTTGACACGTACCCTCGTTTGGCGATACATACGCTGCGGCCGCTGTGGCTGTGTCAGTGGCCATGGTCACCGCAACCACTGCCGTAATTTTGTTTGTGATTATTGTTTTCATAGCTAATCTTAGCAGTTAGCAAAATTGAAAAAAAATAAAATAATAAGAATTACCATGGACAGATAACCAAAACAAAAAGTGCATATAAATTAATCTACATAAGAAATAACGAATTTATTTCGTTAGATTATTACAGCTAAATAACTGATTTCTGTCAATTAAGAAGAAAGTAGTAGAAAATAAAATAATGTATGGATTCCAAAAGGGATTTAAATGAATCTTTTCTCTATGGTTAACAGGCCCGTTTAAGAATTGATCTTAGTGATACTGCTCCTAGAGTTGCTGGACCCAGAAGTTCTGCACCAGAATCAGCAAAGACGACTAGGGCGGCGAAGCAAATGAAACGGCCGCGAAGAACCAGCAAAGTGGGGACACACAATCGTCGTCACACACAACGTGTGTAGCGACGCAAAAGCAACGGCCGCGAAGAACCACCAAGGCGGCGATACAAGCATCGTCACACACAACGTGTTGCGACGCAAACGAAACGGCCGGGAAGGATCACCAAAGCGGCGACGCAGCGTCTTTACATACAACCTCTGTTGCGACGCAAACTCAACCGCCGCGAAGAAACACCAAAACCGCGACACAAGCATCGTCACAGACAACGTGTGTTTCGACGCAAACGTACGGCCGCGAAGGACCTCCAAAGCGGCGACACGTCCTCGTCACATACAACGTGTGTGGCGATGCAAACGCCGCGGCCATGGCCACCATCGCTGGTGTGGCTGTGATCACCGCAATAGCGGCGACCGCGGCCGTATTGTTCTTTTGTTTTCATAGTTAATCTTAGCTTTTAGCAAAATACTCTAGTAGAAAATTAAAATAAAATAGAATTACCATGCAGATAAACCAAAACAAAAAATGCATAACAATATAACATCAACTCAACTGATCTAATTTTATAATATTTTACTATAGACAAACAAGATGTGCTGTTATAAACAGATGTGTAACTTAGTGGTAAATAGAAATAAATCCAATTTATAAGTTAAGTACATGCAACTGTAATATTAGAGGGATAGTACTGTTAGAACTAAGTGTAATGATTCATCATATCCTCTCTAAGAATAACCATATAAATAAAAATAAATAAAAATTGGTGTAATAGAGCTAAATAACTGATTTCTGCCAATTAAGAAGAATGTAGTAGAGAAAATATGATGGGTGGATTCCAAAAGGGGATTTAAAGGAATCATTTTTCTAAGGCTAGCAGGCCTGTTTAAAAATTGTTATTTGTAATACTGCTCCTAGCTTACAGTCAAAAGTTGCTAAAGACAAGAGTTACTGGACAATGAAGTACACTACACCACCACTAGCAAAGACCACCACAGCGGCGACGAAAACGCAACGGGCGCGAAGAACCTCCAAAGCGGGGACACGTCCTCGTCACATACAACGTGTGTGGCGATTCAAACGCCGCGGCCATGGCCACCATCGCCATCGCCATCGCCATCGTCATCGTCACAAAATTTACGACCGCGGCCGTAATTTTGTTTTTGTTTTCATAGTTCATCTTAGCTTTAAGCAAAATTCTCTAGTAGAAAATTAACCATGCAGATAATCAAAACAAAAATTTCACAAAAATTAACCTGCATAAAAAAGAACGATGTTAATTTGTTACAAATTTACAAAGCCTTTTAGCGTAATTCTCTAGTAGAAAAATAAAATAGAATTACCATGCAGATAACCAAAACAAAAAATTGGACTTCATATGAAATTGTTTAATTTTATGTGTAATTTAGTGTTAAATTGAAATAAATCCAATTTTATAAGTTAAGAACATAACCATTAAGAATAAAGTAGTAGAATATATAATAACAGTTCTATAAGAACTGTTAGCTTATCAGTTCCGTTTAAGAATGAGGAGTTACTGGACCAAGAAGTACTGCACCAACACTAGCAAGGACCACCACAGCTGCGACGCAAACGCAACGGCCGCAAAGGACCACCACCAAAGCGGAGACACAAGCGTCGTCACACACAACGTGTGTAGCGACGCAAACGCCGCCGCGGCCATGGCCACCTTCGCCGCTGTGTCTGGTCACCGCAACTGCGACGGCCTGCGGCCGTAACTGTTTTTTTTATTTTCATTGTTAGCTTTTAGCAAAATATTCTAGTAGAAAACTAAAATAAAATAGAATTACCATGCAGATAACCAAAACAAAAAAATGCATAACAATATAACATCAACACAACTGATCTAATTTTATAATACTATACAATAGACAAACAAGATGTCTTACTATAAACACATGGGTGGATTCCTAAAGGGGATTTAAAGGAATCATTTTTCTAAGGCTAACAGGCCCGTTTAAGAATTGTTCTTTGTAATACTGCTCCTAGCTTACAGTCAACAGTTGCTTAAGACAAAAGTTACTCTACTGGACCAGGAAGTACTGCAGTGAAGTACTGCAGTAGAATATATAATAACAGTTCTATAAGAACTGTTAGCTTATCAGTTCCGTTTAAGAATGAGGAGTTACTGGACCAAGATGTACTGCACCAACACCAGCAAGGACCACCACAGCGGCGACGCAAACGCAACGGCCGCGAAGGACCACCATAGCGTTGACACGTACCCTCGTTTGGGGATGCAAACGCTGCGGCCGCTGTGGCTGAGTCAGTGGCAGTGGTCACCGCAACCACTGCCGTAATTTTGTTTGTTTTTATTGTTTTTTGTTTTCATAGCTAATCTAAGCAGTTAGCAAATTTGAAAAAAATAAAATAGAATTACCATGCACAAATAACCAAAACAAAAAAATGCATAAAAATTATTCTACATAAAAAATTACGAATTTAATTAGTTAGATTATTAGATCTAAATAACTGATTTCTGCCAATTAAGAAGTAAGTAGTGGAAAATAATGGGTGGATTCAAAAAGGGGATTTAAAGGAATCCTTTTTCTATTGCTAACAGGCCCGTTTAAGAATTGATCTTTGTGATACTGCTCCTAGCACACCGTCAACAGTTGCTAATGACAAGTGTTCCTGGACAAAGAAGTACTGCACCACCACGAGCAAGGACCACCACAGCGGCGACGAAAACGCAATGGCCGCGAAGGACCTCCAAAGCGGCAACACAGGCTTCGTCACACACAACGTGTTGCGACGCAAACACAACGGCCGCGAAGAACCACCAAAGCGGTGACACAAGGGACACAACCCGGAATCGAAACAGTACCCATTATAATAGGCGGAGTTCTTATGAAATCAGACCTGCCTTTAGTTGTCTAATGCTGTGAATGTTTCTTTAACTATTTCATTTTTTCACATATCCTGAATGTACTGGAATAAGTCAGAAAAATGTATCATGTTTTTGTACCACATTTTAATGTAATGTAAGAATTTTATGTAGTATGGGAGAGTCATATATTTCTTCACATAAAGGAAATACTGTTTACTGCATTAAGATACGTTTCAATGTTCAATGATGATTTTATTGATTGTTCAGTAGATGTTCGTACAACAAAGAGTACACAAACTCAAAAATAGAAGAACAGATTACTACTATAGCTAAGTTTTTAAGTGTAATGATTCATCATAACCTCTCTAAGAATGACGATAAATACTGTAAGAAGATTGGTGTAATGGAGAAAAATAACCGATTTCTGCCAATTAAGAAGAAAGTAGTAGAATATATAATAACAGTTCCAAAAGAACTGTTAGCTTAACAGTTCTGTTTAAGAATGAGGAATTACTGGACCAAGAAGTACTGCACCACCACTAGCAAGGACCACCACAGCTGCGACGCAAACGCAACGGCCGCAAAGGACCACCACCAAAGCGGAGACACAAGCGTCGTCACACACAACGTCTGTAGCGACGCAAACGCCGCTGCGGCCATGGCCACCTTCGCCGCTGCGTCTGGTCACCGCAACTGCGACGGCCTGCGGCCGTAACTGTGTTTTTTTTTTATTTTCATAGTTAGCTTTCAGCAAAATTCTCTAGTACAAAATTAAAATAAAATAGAATTACCATGCAGATAAACAAAAGAAAAAAATGCATAACAATATAACATCAACACAACTGATCTAATTTTATAATATTATACAACAGACAAACAAGATGTCTTTCTATAAACAGATGTGTAGAGCGCTGTAGAACTAAGTGTAATGATTCATCATAACCTCTCTAAGAATGACCATATAAATACTGAAAAATTGGTGTAATAGAGCTAAATAACTTTTTTCTGCTAATTAAGAAGAATGTAGTAAAGAAAATATAATAATGGGTGGATTCCAAAAGGGGATTTAAAGGAATCATTTTTCTAAGGCTAACAGGCCCGTTTAAGAATTGTTCTTTGTAATACTGCTCCTAGCTTACAGTCAACAGTTGGTTAAGACAAATGTTACTGGACCAGGAAGTCCTGCACCACCACCAGCAAGGACCACCACAGCGGAGACGCAAACGCAACGGCCGCGAAGGACCACCATAGCGTTGACACGTACCCTCGTTTGGCGATGCAAACGCTGCGGCCGCTGTGGCTGTGTCAGTGGCGGTGGTCACCGCAACCACTGCCGTAATTTTGTTTCTGTTTATGTTTTCATAGCTAATCTAAGCAGTTAGCAAAATTGAAAAAATAAAATAAAATAGAATTACCATGCTTAGATAACCAAAACAAAAAATGCATAAAATTATTCTACATAAAAAAGAACGAAATTAATTAGTTAGATTATTAGAACTAAATAACTGATTTCTGCCAATTAAGAAGTAAGTAGTAGAAAATATAATGGGTGGATTCAAAAAGGGGATTTAAAGGGGATTTAAAGAATCCTTTTTCTATGGCTAACAGGCTATTTCCGTCACATAAAGGAAATACTGTTTACAGCTTTAAGATATGTTTCAATGTTCAATGATGATTTCATTGATTATTCAGTAGATGTTCGTACAACAAAGAGTACACAAACTCAAAAATAGAAGAACAGATAACTATAGTAAAGTTTTTAAGAATGACGATAAATACTGTAAGAAGATTGGTGTAATGCAGCAAAATAACTGATTTGAAAACATTTTAATGTTAAGAATTTTAAGGATGGTAATTTAATGCTAAGAATCCTTTCTCTATGGCTAACAGGCTCGTTTAAGAATTGATCTTTGTGATACTGCTCCTAGCACACAGTCAACAGTTGCTAATGACAATCGTTCCTGGACCAAGAAGTACTGCACCACCACGAGCATGGACCACCACAGCGGCGACGAAAACGCAACGGCCGCGAAGAACCACCATAGCGTTGACACGTACCCTCGTTTGGCGATGCAAACGCCGCGGCCATGGCCACCATCACCGGTGTGGCTGTGATCACCACAATAGCGGCGACCGCAGCCGTATTTGTTTTTTTTTGTTCTCAAAGTCAATCTTAGCTTTTAGCATAATTCTCTAGTAGAAAAATAAAATAGAATTACCATGCAGATAACCAAAACAAAAAATTGCACTTCGTTTGAAATTAATTTTATGTGCAATTTAGTGTTAAATTGAAATAAATCTAATTTTATAAGTTAAGAACATACCATTAAGAATAAAGTAGTAGAATATATAATAACAGTTCCAAAAGAACTGTTAACTTAACAGTTCTGTTTAAGAATGAGGAGTTACTGGACCAAGAAGTACTGCACCACCACTAGCAAGGACCACCACAGCTGCGACGCAAACGGAACGGCCGCGAAGGACCATCAATGTGGCGAGAAGCGTCGTTACACACAACGTGTTTGGCGATGCAAACGCCGCGGCCATGGCCACCATCGCCATCGCCATCGCCATCGCCATTGTCATCGTCACAAAATTTACGACCGCGGCCCTAATTTTTTTTTTGTTTTCATAGTTTATCTTAAGCTTTTAGCAAAATTCTCTAGTAGAAAATTAAAATGAAATAGTAATACCATGCAGATAATCAAAAGAAAAAATTCACAAAAATTAACCTGCATAACGAATTTTTTTACAAATTTACAAAGCCTGGAAACCATACAACCCTCAGATTAGGGTTGTATTGTTTCAGGTGTGCAATTTAGTGTTGAGAAGCACAAGAAGCACAAAGCGTCGTCACACACAACATTTGTAGCGACGAAAACGCAATGGCCGCGAAGGACCTCCAAAGCGGCGACGTAAGCGTCTTTACATACAACCTTTGTTGCGACGCAAACTCAACGGCCGCGAAGAACCACCAAAGCGGGGACACAAGGCCACGTCACATACGTGTGTTGCGATGTAAACGCCGCGGCCATGGCCACAATCGCCGCTGTGGCTGTGGTCTCCGGACTGTTGGGTCGATGACACCGTGGACCGTGTCCTTTACATATGTCCCCGGTACGAAGCTGAACGTACCGGAGTTGCTAGGGAACTGGAGAGAGTAAACTCTATTTTGGATCTACGAGTCAACTGGAGGACTCGTAGAGAGTGGACAATAGTTGCTGGCTTCATTCGCTTCCTCGCCATGAGCAGGGCCGCCGAAGGGATCTAGTAGGTGATAGGAACATGGGTGGCTAGGGACCGCCTGGGCAGTTGACTGGCCGAAGGTAGGCGCTTAAGGCAGCGGTGCCTCGGTTAGATTGTATTAGTGGTATATATTTAATCATGCTGTCGGAGGAGTTGCGGCCGTTGTCGGCGGGCGGTATTATTCTTGCCCGGTGGGTGCGGTCGCGCTCCGACGGGGGCACTAATGAGCTAATGACACTGTCGGCGGGTATTCTCTGGGTACTGCTTTGGTGGTATGCAAGGGAGTCTAATTACAATGCAGATAACTAAAACAAAAAATTGTATTTCTTTAACCTGCATAAAAAAGAACGAATTTAATTAGTTACAAATTTACAAAGCCTGGAAACAATACAACCCTAAGATTAAAAACCAACTTATAATACCCAAATATGTTCGTAAAAGAAACAATACACTTGTAACATATAAACTCAACTGCTTTGATTGTATAACATTCTACAATAGAAAAACCAAGATGTGCTGCTATAAACAAGATAAACATCATGAAATCAATATAAAATTGTTTAATTTTATGTGTAATTTAGTGTTAAATGGAAATACCTCCAATTTTATAAGTTAAGAACATACAAATAAAATATTAAGTTATGTATATGTATATATGTCGCAACGTGTTGCGACGCAAACGAAACGGCCGCGAAGGCCCAACAAAGTGGGGACACAATCGTCGTCACACATAACGTCTGTAGCGACGCAAACGTAACGGCCGCGAAGACCCAGCAAAGCGGCGACACAGGCATCGTCACACACAACTTGTTGCGACGCAAACGAAACGGCCGCGAAGGATCACCAAAGCGGCGACGCCAGCGCCTTTACACGCAACCTGTGTTGCGACGCAAACTCAACGGCCGCGAAGAACCACCAAAGCGGGGACACAAGGGACACAACCCGGAATCGAAACTGTACCCATAATAATAGGTGGAGTTCTTATGAAATCAGACTATAATACTTAAATGCCTTTAGTTGTCTAATGCTGTGAATGTTCCCTGAACCATTTCATTTTTTCACTTATTCTGAATGTACTGGAATAAGTCAGAAAAATGTACATGTTTTTGTACCACATTTTAATGTTAAGAATTTTATGTAGTATGGGAGAGTCTTATATATTTCTTCACATAAAGGAAATAATGTTTACAACTGCTTTATGATATGTTTCAAGGTCAATAATGATTTCATTGATTATTCAGTAGATGTTCGTAAAAGAAACAGTACACAAACTCAAAAATTGAAGAACAGATAACAATAGTAAAGTTTTTAAGTGTAATGATTCAACTTAACCTCTCTAAGAATGACGATAATAAATACTGTAAGAAGATTGATGTAATGGAGCAATACAACCGATTTCTGCCAATTAAGAAGAAAGTAGAATATATAATAACAGTTCAAAAAGAACTGTTAGCTTAAAAGTTCTGTTTAAGAATGAGGAGTTACTAGACCAAGAAGTACTGCACCACCACTAGCAAGGACCACCACAGCTGCGACGCAAACGCAACGGCCGCGAAGGACCATCAAAGCGGCGAGAAGCGTCGTTACACACAACGTGTGTGGCGATGCAAACGCCGCGGCCATGGCCACCATCGCCATCGCCATCGCCATCGCCATTGTCATCGTCACAAAATCTACGACCGCGGCCCTAATTTTTTTTTGTTTTCAAAGTTTATCTTAGCTTTTAGTAAAGTTCTCTAGTAGAAAATTAAAATTAAATAGAATTAACATGCAGATAATCAAAACAAACAATTTACAAAAATTAACCTGCATAAAAAAGAACGAATTTAATTTGTTACAAATTTTCAAAGCCTGGAAACAATACAACCCTCAGATTACTCAGATTAAGGTTGTATTGTTTCAGGTCTGCAATTTAGTGTTAAAAGAAGCACAAAGCGTCGTCACACACAACATGGGTAGCGACGAAAACGCAATGGCCGCGATAGACCTCCAAAGCGGCGACACAAGCGTCGTCACACACAACGTGTGTTGCGAAGCACATGCAACGGCCGCGAAGGACCTCCAAAGCGGCGACACACTTCCTCGTCACATACAACATGTGTGGCGATGCAAACGCCGCGGCCATGGCCACCATCTCTGGTGTGGCTGTGATCACCACAATAGCGGCGGCCGCAGCGGTATTTGTTTTTTTTTGTTTTCATAGTCAATCTTTTCTTTTAGCATAATTCTCTAGTAGAAAAACAAAATAGAATTACCATGCAGATAACCAAAACAAAAAATTGCACTTCATATGAAATTCTCAACTGCACTGATTGTATAATATTCTAGAACGGAAAAACCAAGATGTGCTGCTATAAACAAGATATACATCAAACATCATGAAATCATTATCAAATTGTTTAATTTTATGTGTAAGTTAGTGTTAAATGGAAATATATATACTGTAAAATTGTGTAATTCGGCTAAATAGCTGACTCCTGCAATTAAGATTTAATTAGTAAAAAATATATTCCAAAAGGGGATTTAAAGGAATCCCTTTTCTAAGGCTAACAGGCCCGTTAAAGAATTGATCTTGGTAATATTTCTCCTAGCACGGTCAACAGTTGCTAATGACAAGAGTTGCTGGACCCAGAAGTTCTGCACCACCACCAGCAAGGACCACCACAGCGGCGAGGCAAACGAAACGGCCGCGAAGAAACACCAAAGCGGGGACACAAGCGTCGTCAGACACAACGTGTATAGCGACGCAAACGCAACGGCCGCGAAGACCCACCAAAGCGGCGCCACAGGCATCGTCACACACAACGTGTTGCGACGCAAACGAAACGGCCGCGAAGGATCACCAAAGCGGCGACGTAAGCGTCTTTACATACAACCTTTGTTGCGACGCAAACTCAACGGCCGCGAAGAACCACCAAAGCGGGGGCACAAGGCCACGTCACATACGTGTGTTGCGATGTAAACGCCGCGGCCATGGCCACCATCGCCGCTGTGGCTGTGGTCTCCGGACTGTTGGGTCGATAACACCGTGGACCGTGTCCTTTACATATGTCCCCGGTACGAAGCTGAACGTACCGGAGTTGCTAGGGAACTGGAGAGAGTAAACTCTATTTTGGATCTACGAGTCAACTTGAGGACTCGTAGAGAGTGGGGTCGATGACACCGTGGACCGTGTCCTTTACATATGTCCCCGGTACGAAGCTGAACGTACCGGAGTTGCTAGGGAACTGGAGAGAGTAAACTCTATTTTGGATCTACGAGTCAACTGGAGGACTCGTAGAGAGTGGACAATAGTTGCTGGCTTCATTCGCTTCCTCACCCTGAGCAGGGCTCCCGAAGGGATCTAGTAGGTGATAGGAACATGGGTGGTTAGGGACCGCCTGGGCAGTTGACTGGCCGAAGGTAGGCGCTTAAGGCAGCGGTGCCTCGGTTAGATTGTATTAGTGGTATATATTTAATCATGCTGTCGGCGGAGTTGCGGCCGTTGTCGGCGGGCGGTATTATTCTTGCCCGGTGGGTGCGGTCGCGCTCCGACGGGGGCACTAATGAGCTAATGACACTGTCGGCGGGTATTCTCTGGGTACTGCTTTGGTGGTATGCAAGGGAGTCTAATTACAATGCAGATAACTAAAACAAAAAATTGTATTTCTTTAATAAAAAATAACGAATTTAATTAGTTACAAATTTACAAAGCCTGGAAACAATACAACCCTAAGATTAAAAACCAACTTATAATACCCAAATATATTCGTAAAAGAAACAATACACTTGTAACATATAAACTCAACTGCTTTGATTGTATAACATTCTACAATAGAAAAACCAATATGTGCTGCTATAAACAAGATAAACATCATGAAATCAATATGAAATTGTTTAATTTTATGTGTAATTTAGTGTTAAATGGAAATACCTCCAATTTTATAAGTTAAGAACATACAAATAAAATATTAAGTTATGTATGTATATATGTCGCAACGTGTTGCAACGCAAACGAAACGGCCGCGAAGGCCCAACAAAGTGGGGACACAATCGTCGTCACACACAACGTCTGTAGCGACGCAAACGTAACGGCCGCGAAGACCCAGCAAAGCGGCGACACAGGCATCGTCACACACAACTTGTTGCGACGCAAACGAAACGGCCGCGAAGGATCACCAAAGCTGCGACGCCAGCGCCTTTACACGCAACCTGTGTTGCGACGCAAACTCAACGGCCGCGAAGAACCACCAAAGCGGGGACACAAGGGACACAAACCGGAATCGAAACTGTACCCATAATAATAGGTGGAGTTCTTATGAAATCAGACTATAATACTTAAATGCCTTTAGTTGTCTAATGCTGTGAATGTTTCCTGAACCATTTCATTTTTTCAAATATTCTGAATGTACTGGAATAAGTCAGAAAAATGTACATGTCTTTGTACCACATTTTAATGTTAAGAATTTTATGTAGTATGGGAGTCATATATTTCTTCACATAAAGGAAATAATGTTTACAACTGCTTTATGATATGTTTCAATGTTCATTAATGATTTCATTGATTATTCAGTAGATGTTCGTAAAACAAACAGTACACAAACTCAAAAATATAACGGATAACAATAGTAAAGTTTTTAAGTGTAATGATTCAACTTAACCTCTCTAAGAATGACGATAATAAATACTGTAAGAAGATTGATGTAATGGAGAAAAATAACCGATTTCTGCCAATTAAGAAGAAAGTAGAATATATAATAACAGTTCAAAAAGAACTGTTAGCTGAACAGTTCTGTTTAAGAATGAGGAGTTACTAGACCAAGAAGTACTGCACCACCACTAGCAAGGACCACCACAGCTGCGACGCAAACGCAACGGCCGCGAAGGACCATCAAAGCGGCGAGAAGCGTCGTTACACACAACGTGTGTGGCGATGCAAACGCCGCGGCCATGGCCACCATCGCCATCGCCATCGCCATTGTCATCGTCACAAAATTTACGACCGCGGCCCTAATTTTTTTTTGTTTTCAAAGTTTATCTTAGCTTTTAGTAAAGTTCTCTAGTAGAAAATTATAATGAAATAGAATTAACATGCAGATAATCAAAACAAACAATTTACAAAAATTAACCTGCATAAAAAAGAACGAATTTAATTTGTTACAAATTTACAAAGCCTGGAAACAATACAACCCTCAGATTACTCAGATTAAGGTTTCAGGTCTGCAATTTAGTGTTAAAAGAAGCACAAAGCGTCGCCACACACAACATGGGTAGCGACGAAAACGCAATGGCCGCGATAGACCTCCAAAGCGGCGACACAAGCGTCGTCACACACAACGTGTGTTGCGAGGCACATGCAACGGCCGCGAAGGACCTCCAAAGCGGCGACACACGTCCTCGTCACATACAACATGTGTGGCGATGCAAACGCCGCGGCCATGGCCACCATCTCTGGTGTGGCTGTGATCACCACAATAGCGGCGGCCGCAGCGGTATTTGTTTTTTTTTGTTTTCATAGTCAATCTTTTCTTTTAGCATAATTCTCTAGTAGAAAAACAAAATAGAATTACCATGCAGATAACCAAAACAAAAAATTGCACTTCATATGAAATTCTCAACTGCACTGATTGTATAATATTCTAGAACGGAAAAACCAAGATGTGCTGCTATAAACAAGATATACATCAAACATCATGAAATCATTATCAAATTGTTTAATTTTATGTGTAAGTTAGTGTTAAATGGAAATATATATACTGTAAAATTGTGTAATTCGGCTAAATAGCTGACTCCTGCCAATTAAGATTTAATTAGTAAAAAATATATTCCAAAAGGGGATTTAAAGGAATCCCTTTTCTAAGGCTAACAGGCCCGTTAAAGAATTGATCTTGGTAATATTTCTCCTAGCACGGTCAACAGTTGCTAATGACAAGAGCTGCTGGACCCAGAAGTTCTGCACCACCACTAGCAAGGACCACCACAGCGGCGAGGCAAACGAAACGGCCGCGAAGAAACACCAAAGCGGGGACACAAGCGTCGTCACACACAACGTGTATAGCGACGCAAACGCAACGGCCACGAAGACCCACCAAAGCGGCGCCACAGGCATCGTCACACACAACGTGTTGCGACGCAAACTCAACGGCCGCGAAGAACCACCAAAGCGGGGACACAAGGCCACGTCACATACGTGTGTTGCGATGTAAACGCCGCGGCCATGGCCACCATCGCCGCTGTGGCTGTGGTCTCCGGACTGTTGGGTCGATGACACCGTGGACCATGTCCTTTACATATGTCCCCGGTTCGAAGCTGAACGTACCGGAGTTGCGAGGGAACTGGAGAGAGTAAACTCTATTTTGGATCTACGAGTCAACTGGAGGACTCGTAGAGAGTGGACAATAGTTGCTGGCTTCATTCGCTTCCTCGCCCTGAGCAGGGCCGCCGAAGGGATCTAGTAGGTGATAGGAAGATGGGTGGATAGGGACCGCCTGGGCAGTTGACTGGCCGAAGGTAGGCGCTTAAGGCAGCGGTGCCTCGGTTAGATTGTATTAGTGGTATATATTTAATCATGCTGTCGGCGGAGTTGCGGCCGTTGTCGGCGGGCGGTATTATTCTTGCCCGGTGGGTGCGGTCGCGCTCCGACGGGGGCACTAATGAGCTAATGACACTGTCGGCGGGTATTCTCTGGGTACTGCTTTGGTGGTATGCAAGGGAGTCTAATTACAATGCAGATAACTAAAACAAAAAATTGTATTTCTTTAATAAAAAAGAACGAATTTAATTAGTTACAAATTTACAAAGCCTGGAAACAATACAACCCTAAGATTAAAAACCAACTTATAATACCCAAATATATTCGTAAAAGAAACAATACACTTGTAACATATAAACTCAACTGCTTTGATTGTATAACATTCTACAATAGAAAAACCAAGATGTGCTGCTATAAACAAGATAAACATCATGAAATCAATATAAAATTGTTTAATTTTATGTGTAATTTAGTGTTAAATGGAAATACCTCCAATTTTATAAGTTAAGAACATACAAATAAAATATTAAGTTATGTATGTATATATGTCGCAACGTGTTGCGACGCAAACGAAACGGCCGCGAAGGCCCAACAAAGTGGGGACACAATCGTCGTCACACACATCGTCTGTAGCGACGCAAACGTAACGGCCGCGAAGACCCAGCAAAGCGGCGACACAGGCATCGTCACACACAACTTGTTGCGACGCAAACGAAACGGCCGCGAAGGATCACCAAAGCAGCGACGCCAGCACCTTTACACGCAACCTGTGTTGCGACGCAAACTCAACGGCCGCGAAGAACCACCAAAGCGGGGACACAAGGGACACAACCCGGAATCGAAACTGTACCCATAATAATAGGTGGAGTTCTTATGAAATCAGACTATAATACTTAAATGCCTTTAGTTGTCTAATGCTGTGAATGTTTCCTGAACCATTTCATTTTTTCAAATATTCTGAATGTACTGGAATAAGTCAGAAAAATGTACATGTCTTTGTACCACATTTTAATGTTAAGAATTTTATGTAGTATGGGAGTCATATATTTCTTCACATAAAGGAAATAATGTTTACAACTGCTTTATGATATGTTTCAATGTTCATTAATGATTTCATTGATTATTCAGTAGATGTTCGTAAAACAAACAGTACACAAACTCAAAAATATAACGGATAACAATAGTAAAGTTTTTAAGTGTAATGATTCAACTTAACCTCTCTAAGAATGACGATAATAAATACTGTAAGAAGATTGATGTAATGGAGAAAAATAACCGATTTCTGCCAATTAAGAAGAAAGTAGAATATATAATAACAGTTCAAAAAGAACTGTTAGCTGAACAGTTCTGTTTAAGAATGAGGAGTTACTAGACCAAGAAGTACTGCACCACCACTAGCAAGGACCACCACAGCTGCGACGCAAACGCAACGGCCGCGAAGGACCATCAAAGCGGCGAGAAGCGTCGTTACACACAACGTGTGTGGCGATGCAAACGCCGCGGCCATGGCCACCATCGCCATCGCCATCGCCATTGTCATCGTCACAAAATTTACGACCGCGGCCCTAATTTTTTTTTGTTTTCAAAGTTTATCTTAGCTTTTAGTAAAGTTCTCTAGTAGAAAA
This sequence comes from Lycorma delicatula, assembly GCF_047948215.1. NCBI lineage: Eukaryota > Metazoa > Arthropoda > Insecta > Hemiptera > Fulgoridae > Lycorma > Lycorma delicatula. The sequence continues at coordinate 168,511,466 of NC_134458.1, forward strand.
TTATAATGAAATAGAATTAACATGCAGATAATCAAAACAAACAATTTACAAAAATTAACCTGCATAAAAAAGAACGAATTTAATTTGTTACAAATTTACAAAGCCTGGAAACAATACAACCCTCAGATTACTCAGATTAAGGTTTCAGGTCTGCAATTTAGTGTTAAAAGAAGCACAAAGCGTCGCCACACACAACATGGGTAGCGACGAAAACGCAATGGCCGCGATAGACCTCCAAAGCGGCGACACAAGCGTCGTCACACACAACGTGTGTTGCGAGGCACATGCAACGGCCGCGAAGGACCTCCAAAGCGGCGACACACGTCCTCGTCACATACAACATGTGTGGCGATGCAAACGCCGCGGCCATGGCCACCATCTCTGGTGTGGCTGTGATCACCACAATAGCGGCGGCCGCAGCGGTATTTGTTTTTTTTTGTTTTCATAGTCAATCTTAGCTTTTAGCATAATTCTCTAGTAGAAAAACAAAATAGAATTACCATGCAGATAACCAAAACAAAAAATTGCACTTCATATGAAATTCTCAACTGCACTGATTGTATAATATTCTAGAACGGAAAAACCAAGATGTGCTGCTATAAACAAGATATACATCAAACATCATGAAATCATTATCAAATTGTTTAATTTTATGTGTAAGTTAGTGTTAAATGGAAATATATATACTGTAAAATTGTGTAATTCGGCTAAATAGCTGACTCCTGCCAATTAAGATTTAATTAGTAAAAAATATATTCCAAAAGGGGATTTAAAGGAATCCCTTTTCTAAGGCTAACAGGCCCGTTAAAGAATTGATCTTGGTAATATTTCTCCTAGCACGGTCAACAGTTGCTAATGACAAGAGCTGCTGGACCCAGAAGTTCTGCACCACCACTAGCAAGGACCACCACAGCGGCGAGGCAAACGAAACGGCCGCGAAGAAACACCAAAGCGGGGACACAAGCGTCGTCACACACAACGTGTATAGCGACGCAAACGCAACGGCCACGAAGACCCACCAAAGCGGCGCCACAGGCATCGTCACACACAACGTGTTGCGACGCAAACTCAACGGCCGCGAAGAACCACCAAAGCGGGGACACAAGGCCACGTCACATACGTGTGTTGCGATGTAAACGCCGCGGCCATGGCCACCATCGCCGCTGTGGCTGTGGTCTCCGGACTGTTGGGTCGATGACACCGTGGACCATGTCCTTTACATATGTCCCCGGTTCGAAGCTGAACGTACCGGAGTTGCGAGGGAACTGGAGAGAGTAAACTCTATTTTGGATCTACGAGTCAACTGGAGGACTCGTAGAGAGTGGACAATAGTTGCTGGCTTCATTCGCTTCCTCGCCCTGAGCAGGGCCGCCGAAGGGATCTAGTAGGTGATAGGAAGATGGGTGGATAGGGACCGCCTGGGCAGTTGACTGGCCGAAGGTAGGCGCTTAAGGCAGCGGTGCCTCGGTTAGATTGTATTAGTGGTATATATTTAATCATGCTGTCGGCGGAGTTGCGGCCGTTGTCGGCGGGCGGTATTATTCTTGCCCGGTGGGTGCGGTCGCGCTCCGACGGGGGCACTAATGAGCTAATGACACTGTCGGCGGGTATTCTCTGGGTACTGCTTTGGTGGTATGCAAGGGAGTCTAATTACAATGCAGATAACTAAAACAAAAAATTGTATTTCTTTAATAAAAAAGAACGAATTTAATTAGTTACAAATTTACAAAGCCTGGAAACAATACAACCCTAAGATTAAAAACCAACTTATAATACCCAAATATATTCGTAAAAGAAACAATACACTTGTAACATATAAACTCAACTGCTTTGATTGTATAACATTCTACAATAGAAAAACCAATATGTGCTGCTATAAACAAGATAAACATCATGAAATCAATATAAAATTGTTTAATTTTATGTGTAATTTAGTGTTAAATGGAAATACCTCCAATTTTATAAGTTAAGAACATACAAATAAAATATTAAGTTATGTATGTATATATGTCGCAACGTGTTGCGACGCAAACGAAACGGCCGCGAAGGCCCAACAAAGTGGGGACACAATCGTCGTCACACACATCGTCTGTAGCGACGCAAACGTAACGGCCGCGAAGACCCAGCAAAGCGGCGACACAGGCATCGTCACACACAACTTGTTGCGACGCAAACGAAACGGCCGCGAAGGATCACCAAAGCAGCGACGCCAGCACCTTTACACGCAACCTGTGTTGCGACGCAAACTCAACGGCCGCGAAGAACCACCAAAGCGGGGACACAAGGGACACAACCCGGAATCGAAACTGTACCCATAATAATAGGTGGAGTTCTTATGAAATCAGACTATAATACTTAAATGCCTTTAGTTGTCTAATGCTGTGAATGTTTCCTGAACCATTTCATTTTTTCAAATATTCTGAATGTACTGGAATAAGTCAGAAAAATGTACATGTCTTTGTACCACATTTTAATGTTAAGAATTTTATGTAGTATGGGAGTCATATATTTCTTCACATAAAGGAAATAATGTTTACAACTGCTTTATGATATGTTTCAATGTTCATTAATGATTTCATTGATTATTCAGTAGATGTTCGTAAAACAAACAGTACACAAACTCAAAAATATAACGGATAACAATAGTAAAGTTTTTAAGTGTAATGATTCAACTTAACCTCTCTAAGAATGACGATAATAAATACTGTAAGAAGATTGATGTAATGGAGAAAAATAACCGATTTCTGCCAATTAAGAAGAAAGTAGAATATATAATAACAGTTCAAAAAGAACTGTTAGCTGAACAGTTCTGTTTAAGAATGAGGAGTTACTAGACCAAGAAGTACTGCACCACCACTAGCAAGGACCACCACAGCTGCGACGCAAACGCAACGGCCGCGAAGGACCATCAAAGCGGCGAGAAGCGTCGTTACACACAACGTGTGTGGCGATGCAAACGCCGCGGCCATGGCCACCATCGCCATCGCCATCGCCATTGTCATCGTCACAAAATTTACGACCGCGGCCCTAATTTTTTTTTGTTTTCAAAGTTTATCTTAGCTTTTAGTAAAGTTCTCTAGTAGAAAATTATAATGAAATAGAATTAACATGCAGATAATCAAAACAAACAATTTACAAAAATTAACCTGCATAAAAAAGAACGAATTTAATTTGTTACAAATTTACAAAGCCTGGAAACAATACAACCCTCAGATTACTCAGATTAAGGTTTCAGGTCTGCAATTTAGTGTTAAAAGAAGCACAAAGCGTCGCCACACACAACATGGGTAGCGACGAAAACGCAATGGCCGCGATAGACCTCCAAAGCGGCGACACAAGCGTCGTCACACACAACGTGTGTTGCGAGGCACATGCAACGGCCGCGAAGGACCTCCAAAGCGGCGACACACGTCCTCGTCACATACAACATGTGTGGCGATGCAAACGCCGCGGCCATGGCCACCATCTCTGGTGTGGCTGTGATCACCACAATAGCGGCGGCCGCAGCGGTATTTGTTTTTTTTTGTTTTCATAGTCAATCTTAGCTTTTAGCATAATTCTCTAGTAGAAAAACAAAATAGAATTACCATGCAGATAACCAAAACAAAAAATTGCACTTCATATGAAATTCTCAACTGCACTGATTGTATAATATTCTAGAACGGAAAAACCAAGATGTGCTGCTATAAACAAGATATACATCAAACATCATGAAATCATTATCAAATTGTTTAATTTTATGTGTAAGTTAGTGTTAAATGGAAATATGTATACTGTAAAATTGTGTAATTCGGCTAAATAGCTGACTCCTGCCAATTAAGATTTAATTAGTAAAAAATATATTCCAAAAGGGGATTTAAAGGAATCCCTTTTCTAAGGCTAACAGGCCCGTTAAAGAATTGATCTTGGTAATATTTCTCCTAGCACGGTCAACAGTTGCTAATGACAAGAGTTGCTGGACCCAGAAGTTCTGCACCACCACTAGCAAGGACCACCACAGCGGCGAGGCAAACGAAACGGCCGCGAAGAAACACCAAAGCGGGGACACAAGCGTCGTCACACACAACGTGTATAGCGACGCAAACGCAACGGCCACGAAGACCCACCAAAGCGGCGCCACAGGCATCGTCACACACAACGTGTTGCGACGCAAACTCAACGGCCGCGAAGTACCACCAAAGCGGGGACACAAGGCCACGTCACATACGTGTGTTGCGATGTAAACGCCGCGGCCATGGCCACCATCGCCGCTGTGGCTGTGGTCTCCGGACTGTTGGGTCGATGACACCGTGGACCATGTCCTTTACATATGTCCCCGGTTCGAAGCTGAACGTACCGGAGTTGCGAGGGAACTGGAGAGAGTAAACTCTATTTTGGATCTACGAGTCAACTGGAGGACTCGTAGAGAGTGGACAATAGTTGCTGGCTTCATTCGCTTCCTCGCCCTGAGCAGGGCCGCCGAAGGGATCGAGTAGGTGATAGGAAGATGGGTGGATAGGGACCGCCTGGGCAGTTGACTGGCCGAAGGTAGGCGCTTAAGGCAGCGGTGCCTCGGTTAGATTGTATTAGTGGTATATATTTAATCATGCTGTCGGCGGAGTTGCGGCCGTTGGCAGGCGGTATTATTCTTGCCCGGTGGGTGCGGTCGCGCTCCGACGGGGGCACTAATGAGCTAATGACACTGTCGGCGGGTATTCTCTGGGTACTGCTTTGGTGGTATGCAAGGGAGTCTAATTACAATGCAGATAACTAAAACAAAAAATTGTATTTCTTTAATAAAAAAAAACGAATTTAATTAGTTACAAATTTACAAAGCCTGGAAACAATACAACCCTAAGATTAAAAACCAACTTATAATACCCAAATATGTTCGTAAAAGAAACAATACACTTGTAACATATAAACTCAACTGCTTTGATTGTATAACATTCTACAATAGAAAAACCAATATGTGCTGCTATAAACAAGATAAACATCATGAAATCAATATAAAATTGTTTAATTTTATGTGTAATTTAGTGTTAAATGGAAATACCTCCAATTTTATAAGTTAAGAACATACAAATAAAATATTAAGTTATGTATGTATATATGTCGCCACGTGTTGCGACGCAAACGAAACGGCCGCGAAGGCCCAACAAAGTGGGGAAACAATCGTCGTCACACACAACGTCTGTAGCGACGCAAACGTAACGGCCGCGAAGACCCAGCAAAGCGGCGACACAGGCATCGTCACACACAACTTGTTGCGACGCAAACGAAACGGCCGCGAAGGATCACCAAAGCTGCGACGCCAGCGCCTTTACACGCAACCTGTGTTGCGACGCAAACTCAACGGCCGCGAAGAACCACCAAAGCGGGGACACAAGGGACACAACCCGGAATCGAAACTGTACCCATAATAGGTGGAGTTCTTATGAAATCAGACTATAATACTTAAATGCCTTTAGTTGTCTAATGCTGTGAATGTTTCCTGAACCATTTCATTTTTTCAAATATTCTGAATGTACTGGAATAAGTCAGAAAAATATACATGTCTTTGTACCACATTTTAATGTTAAGAATTTTATGTAGTATGGGAGAGTCTTATATATTTCTTCACATAAAGGAAATAATGTTAATAAACTGCTTTATGATATGTTTCAATGTTCAATAATGACAGTACACAAACTCAAAAATATAACAGATAACAATAGTAAAGTTTTTAAGTGTAATGATTCAACTTAACCTCTCTAAGAATGACGATAATAAATACTGTAAGAAGTTTGATGTAATGGAGCAAAATAACCGATTTCTGCCAATTAAGAAGAAAGTAGAATATATAATAACAGTTCAAAAAGAACTGTTAGCTGAACAGTTCTGTTTAAGAATGAGGAGTTACTAGACCAAGAAGTACTGCACCACCACTAGCAAGGACCACCACAGCTGCGACGCAAACGCAACGGCCGCGAAGGACCATCAAAGCGGCGAGAAGCGTCGTTACACACAACGTGTGTGGCGATGCAAACGCCGCGGCCATGGCCACCATCGCCATCGCCATCGCCATTGTCATCGTCACAAAATTTACGACCGCGGCCCTAATTTTTTTTTGTTTTCAAAGTTTATCTTAGCTTTTAGTAAAGTTCTCTAGTAGAAAATTATAATGAAATAGAATTAACATGCAGATATCAAAACAAACAATTTACAAAAATTAACCTGCATAAAAAAGAACGAATTTAATTTGTTACAAATTTACAAAGCCTGGAAACAATACAACCCTCAGATTACTCAGATTAAGGTTTCAGGTCTGCAATTTAGTGTTAAAAGAAGCACAAAGCGTCGCCACACACAACATGGGTAGCGACGAAAACGCAATGGCCGCGATAGACCTCCAAAGCGGCGACACAAGCGTCGTCACACACAACGTGTGTTGCGAGGCACATGCAACGGCCGCGAAGGACCTCCAAAGCGGCGACACACGTCCTCGTCACATACAACATGTGTGGCGATGCAAACGCCGCGGCCATGGCCACCATCTCTGGTGTGGCTGTGATCACCACAATAGCGGCGGCCGCAGCGGTATTTGTTTTTTTTTGTTTTCATACTCAATCTTAGCTTTTAGCATAATTCTCTAGTAGAAAAACAAAATAGAATTACCATGCAGATAACCAAAACAAAAAATTGCACTTCATATGAAATTCTCAACTGCACTGATTGTATAATATTCTAGAACGGAAAAACCAAGATGTGCTGCTATAAACAAGATATACATCAAACATCATGAAATCATTATCAAATTGTTTAATTTTATGTGTAAGTTAGTGTTAAATGGAAATATATATACTGTAAAATTGTGTAATTCGGCTAAATAGCTGACTCCTGCCAATTAAGATTTAATTAGTAAAAAATATATTCCAAAAGGGGATTTAAAGGAATCCCTTTTCTAAGGCTAACAGGTCCGTTAAAGAATTGATCTTGGTAATATTTCTCCTAGCACGGTCAACAGTTGCTAATGACAAGAGCTGCTGGACCCAGAAGTTCTGCACCACCACTAGCAAGGACCACCACAGCGGCGAGGCAAACGAAACGGCCGCGAAGAAACACCAAAGCGGGGACACAAGCGTCGTCACACACAACGTGTATAGCGACGCAAATGCAACGGCCACAAAGACCCACCAAAGCGGCGCCACAGGCATCGTCACACACAACGTGTTGCGACGCAAACTCAACGGCCGCGAAGAACCACCAAAGCGGGGACACAAGGCCACGTCACATACGTGTGTTGCGATGTAAACGCCGCGGCCATGGCCACCATCGCCGCTGTGGCTGTGGTCTCCGGACTGTTGGGTCGATGACACCGTGGACCGTGTCCTATGTCCCCGGTACGAAGCTGAACGTACCGGAGTTGCTAGGGAACTGGAGAGAGTAAACTCTATTTTGGATCTACGAGTCAACTGGAGGACTCGTAGAGAGTGGACAATAGTTGCTGGCTTCATTCGCTTCCTCGCCCTGAGCAGGGCCGCCGAAGGGATCTAGTAGGTGATAGGAACATGGGTGGCTAGGTACCGCCTGGGCAGTTGACTGGCCGAAGGTAGGCGCTTAAGGCAGCGGTGCCTCGGTTAGATTGTATTAGTGGTATATATTTAATCATGCTGTCGGCGGAGTTGCGGCCGTTGTCGGCGGGCGGTATTATTCTTGCACGGTGGGTGCGGTCGCGCTCCGACGGAGGCACTAATGAGCTAATTGCACTGTCTGCGGGTATTCTCTGGGTACTGCTTTGGTGGTATGCAAGGGAGTCTAATTACAATGCAGATAACTAAAACAAAAAATTGTATTTCTTTAATAAAAAAAAACGAATTTAATTAGTTACAAATTTACAAAGCTTGGAAACAATACAACCCTAAGATTAAAAACCAACTTATAATACCCAAATATGTTCGTAAAAGAAACAATACACTTGTAAGATAGAAACTCAACTGCTTTGATTGTATAACATTCTACAATAGAAAAACCAATATGCGCTGCTACTAAACAAGATAAACATCATGAAATCAATATAAAATTGTTTAATTTTATGTGTAATTTAGTGTTAAATGGAAATACCTCCAATTTTATAAGTTAAGAACATACGAATAAAATATTAAGTTATGTATGTATATATGTCGCAACGTGTTGCGACGCAAACGAAACGGCCGCGAAGGCCCAACAAAGTGGGGACACAATCGTCGTCACACACAACGTCTGTAGCGACGCAAACGTAACGGCCGCGAAGACCCAGCAAAGCGGCGACACAGGCATCGTCACACACAACTTGTTGCGACGCAAACGAAACGGCCGCGAAGGATCACCAAAGCAGCGACGCCAGCACCTTTACACGCAACCTGTGTTGCGACGCAAACTCAACGGCCGCGAAGAACCAACAAAGCGGGGACACAAGGGACACAACCCGGAGTCGAAACTGTACCCATAATAATAGGTGGAGTTCTTATGAAATCAGACTATAATACTTAAATGCCTTTAGTTGTCTAATGCTGTGAATGTTTCCTGAACCATTTCATTTTTTCACGTATTCTGAATGTACTGGGATAAGTCAGAAAAATGTACATGTCTTTGTACCACATTTTAATGTTAAGAATTTTATGTAGTATGGGAGTCTTATATATTTCTTCACATAAAGGAAATAATGTTTACAACTGCTTTATGATATGTTTCAATGTTCATTAATGATTTCTATGATTATTCAGTAGATGTTCGTAAAACAAACAGTACACAAACTCAAAAATATAACAGATAACAATAGTAAAGTTTTTAAGTGTAATGATTCAACTTAACCTCTCTAAGAATGACGATAATAAATACTGTAAGAAGATTATGTAATGGAGCAAAATAATAGATTTCTGCCAATTAAGAAGAAAGTAGAATATATAATAACAGTTCAAAAAGAACTGTTAGCTGAACAGTTCTGTTTAAGAATGAGGAGTTACTAGACCAAGAAGTACTGCACCACCACTAGCAAGGACCACCACAGCTGCGACGCAATCGCAACGGCCGCGAAGGACCATCAAAGCGGCGAGAAGCGTCGTTACACACAACGTGTGTGGCGATGCAAACGCCGCGGCCATGGCCACCATCGCCATCGCCATCGCCATTGTCATCGTCACAAAATTTACGACCGCGGCCCTAATTTTTTTTTGTTTTCAAAGTTTATCTTAGCTTTTAGTAAAGTTCTCTAGTAGAAAATTATAATGAAATAGAATTAACATGCAGATAATCAAAACAAACAATTTACAAAAATTAACCTGCATAAAAAAGAACGAATTTAATTTGTTACAAATTTACAAAGCCTGGAAACAATACAACCCTCAGATTACTCAGATTAAGGTTGTATTGTTTCAGGTCTGCAATTTAGTGTTAAAAGAAGCACAAAGCGTCGTCACACACAACATGGGTAGCGACGAAAACGCATTGGCCGCGATAGACCTCCAAAGCGGCGACACAAGCGTCGTCACACACAACGTGTGTTGCGAGGCACATGCAACGGCCGCGAAGGACCTCTAAAGCGGCGACACACGTCCTCGTCACATACAACATGTGTGGCGATGCAAACGCCGCGGCCATGGCCACCATCTCTGGTGTGGCTGTGATCACCACAATAGCGGCGGCCGCAGCGGTATTTGTTTTTTTTTGTTTTCATAGTCAATCTTAGCTTTTAGCATAATTCTCTAGTAGAAAAACAAAATAGAATTACCATGCAGATAACCAAAACAAAAAATTGCACTTCATATGAAATTCTCAACTGCACTGATTGTATAATATTCTAGAACGGAAAAACCAAGATGTGCTGCTATAAACAAGATATACATCAAACATCATGAAATCATCAAATTGTTTAATTTTATGTGTAAGTTAGTGTTAAATGGAAATATATATACTGTAAAATTGTGTAATTCGGCTAAATAGCTGACTCCTGCCAATTAAGATTTAATTAGTAAAAAATATATTCCAAAAGGGGATTTAAAGGAATCCCTTTTCTAAGGCTAACAGGCCCGTTAAAGAATTGATCTTTGTAATATTTCTCCTAGCACGGTCAACAGTTGCTAATGACAAGAGTTGCTGGAGCCAGACGTTCTGCACCACCACCAGCAAGGACCACCACAGCGACGAGGCAAACGAAACGGCCGCGAAGAAACACCAAAGCGGGGACACAAGCGTCGTCACACACAACGTGTATAGCGACGCAAACGCAACGGCCACGAAGACCCACCAAAGCGGCGCCACAGGCATCGTCACACACAACGTGTTGCGACGCAAACTCAACGGCCGCGAAGAACCACCAAAGCGGGGACACAAGGCCACGTCACATACGTGTGTTGCGATGTAAACGCCGCGGCCATGGCCACCATCGCCGCTGTGGCTGTGGTCTCCGGACTGTTGGGTCGATGACACCGTGGACCGTGTCCTTTACATATGTCCCCGGTACGAAGCTGAACGTACCGGAGTTGCTAGGGAACTGGAGAGAGTAAACTCTATTTTGGATCTACGAGTCAACTGGAGGACTCGTAGAGAGTGGACAATAGTTGCTGGCTTCATTCGCTTCCTCGCCCTGAGCAGGGCTGCCGAAGGGATCTAGTAGGTGATAGGAACATGGGTGGCTAGGGACCGCCTGGGCAGTTGACTGGCCGAAGGTAAGCGCTTAAGGCAGCGGTGCCTCGGTTAGATTGTATTAGTGGTATATATTTAATCATGCTGTCGGCGGAGTTGCGGCCGTTGTCGGCGGGCGGTATTATTCTTGCCCGGTGGGTGCGGTCGCGCTCCGACGGGGGCACTAATGAGCTAATGACACTGTCGGCGGGTATTCTCTGGGTACTGCTTTGGTGGTATGCAAGGGAGTCTAATTACAATGCAGATAACTAAAACAAAAAATTGTATTTCTTTAATAAAAAAGAACGAATTTAATTAGTTACAAATTTACAAAGCCTGGAAACAATACAACCCTAAGATTAAAAACCAACTTATAATACCCAAATATGTTCGTAAAAGAAACAATACACTTGTAACATATAAACTCAACTGCTTTGATTGTATAACATTCTACAATAGAAAAACCAAGATGTGCTGCTATAAACAAGATAAACATCATGAAATCAATATAAAATTGTTTAATTTTATGTGTAATTTAGTGTTAAATGGAAATACCTGTTTTCATAGTTTATCTTAGCTTTTAGTAAAATTCTCTAGTAGAAAATTAAAATGAAATAGAATTACTTTGTAGATAATCAAAACAAAAAGTACTGCATAAAAAAGAACGAATTTAATTTGTTACAAATTTACAAAGCCTGGAAACAATACAACCCCCAGATTACTCAGATTAGGGTTGTATTGTTTCACGTGTGCAATTTAGTGTTAAAAGAAGCACAGAGCGTCGTCACACACAACATTTGTAGCGACGAAAACGCAATGGCCGCGAAGGACCTTCAAAACTTCGACACAAGCGTCGTCTCACACAACGTGTGTTGCGAAGTAAACGCAACGGCCGCGAGGGACCTCCAAAGCGGCGACACACGTCCTCGTCACATACAACGTGTGTGGCGATGCAAACGCCGCGGCCATGGCCACCATCTCTGGTGTGGCTGTGATCACCACAATAGCGGCGACCGCAGCCGTATTTGTTTTTTTTTTTGTTTTCATAGTCAATCTTAGCTTTCAGCATAATTCTCTAGTAGAAAAACAAAATAGAATTACCATGCAGATAACCAAAACAAAAAATTGCACTTCATATGAAATTGTTTAATTTTATGTGTAATTTAGTGTTAAATGTAAATACCTCCAATTATATAAGTAAGGAACATACAAATAAAATATTATGTTTTGTATGTATATATGTCGCAACGTGTTGCGACGCAAACGAAACGGCCGCGAAGGCCCAACAAAGTGGGGACACAATCGTCGTCACACACAACGTCTGTAGCGACGCAAACGTAACGGTCGCGAAGACCCACCAACGCGGCGACACAGGCATCGTCACACACAACGTGTTTCGACGCAAACGAAACGGCCGCGAAGGATCACCAAAGCGGCGACGCCAGCGTCTTTACACGCAACCTGTGTTGCGACGCAAACTCAACGGCCGCGAAGAATTACCAAAGCGGGGACACAAGGGACACACCCCGAAATCGAAACTGTACCCATTATAATAGGTGGAGTTCTTATGAAATCAGACTATAATACTTAAATGCCTTTAGTTGTCTAATGCTGTGAATGTTTCCTGAACTATTTCATTTTTTCACATATCATACTGCAATGAATGCTCACGAAAGAGACCTTACCGAAATTTACAAAGAATTGCAGAGGATTAACGATGAGACTCCTGAAACAAACAACATAGGGACACAGACCGATGGACATTACCGGGAAGAGATGTCTGACATCTTGGACACAGATCTGACGGACGAGCAGCTGTTGGACAGCTGCTCGCAGAAATCCCGTGGTGGACTAGGAGTAGGGGAGAATTATCAAGTAATCTCACTCAGAGACGCATCTGGGATACAAAGAATGCCACAGTAATAACCACCTGTGTAATAAAACTAGTAGCTGCAAGACTTAAGAGTAGGCTGGGTAAATTGCAGAACCTATATCAGAACCGAAAATGAAAGATGCTACAGATGCTGGGGGACTGGACATGGCAGAAGGGACTGTAGGGACTGTAGAGGCCCTGATAGATCCAACCTACCTATGTTTCAACTGTGGGGGAAAGGACACACGATTAGAGACTGTCGTGAGGCTTCGAAGTGCTTAGACTGCAGAAGCCAGGAAGTCAAAGCTGTAAACAAGACATGATTAAGACGCTGCTATTAACAATAGGAGCGTGCACCTATTTGTTGTAATTAATATTCAAATGCAGTACTATTTAAACAAATAATGCATCTTTCCTATTTTTTAGCAAACTAATTTATCAGAATACAATTTTAGATAAATCTCATTTTTCAATTTATATGTACAATTGTATCTTACTGTATTTCTTTACCATAATTTTTTAATTCCTTTATTTTCTTCAAAATAATACTTAGTCCTTATCTGTAATTTCTTCGTATTTTACATATCAATTTAAATTATTTCTTAGATTGATATTATTTATTTGATTAAAATATTGTATATACTCCCGCGGTGAGTAAATAATATTTTAAACATTATTTTATACATTAAATATCAAACATTTAACATTATTTTTCAGATTTTTTTATTTCTAGTTAATGCTAAATTAGGTACTGAAAATTTTATATATATATATATATATATATATATGTTACAAATTTTTTACAAAATTTTCATCAGGTATTAAAACACTTTAAATATATAATTTTTTAGTTTATTTTATCTCTCATTTTTAATTTTATTTCATTTCTATTCCTAATACTCTCAATAGTGGTAGCAATAACAAAAATGTTAATTAAAAAAGTTTTAGATAGTCCTTATCCTTAATTTCTTCATATTTTATATATCAATTTAAATTTTTTCTTCGATTGATATTTATTGGATTTAAATATTCCTGAAATGTATTTGAATAAATACATATATTTTATTATTTTGATTCAACAAAGGAAAATATTACAAAGTTTCTTTTTTTATTTGTTTGTTGTAATTAAATGCAGAGCTAATTAAATAATTTATTTTTCCTATTTTTTAGCAAATTGATTTATCAGAATAAAATTTTAGTACAACTGAATAGCAGTTACTTAGTAACTGAATAGTGTAAACTAAAATCACAAAGATAAATTAAAATAAAATTTTAATAACCTTGTAACTTTGTTCAGTAGCCAACTGTAATTTTTCAGCAATCCAATTTTCCATTTCATCAGCATCTCGACTAAACTGTTGTAGAGTTTGTGATTCCCCGAGACGAGAATGTTTTTCAATGAGAGCTTCTTTGAGATGGCACCAACAGTCTAATACCTGTCGTTTGTCATCTGTTGTGATGCATAATGTTCAGTTGCATTATGCATTCTTCTCTTCCTAAAAATAAAATATATAACTTTTATAATTGGAAATTTCTTTCTTATTAACATTGCAATTGAATAATACATATTTTCAAAACTTGCTAGAACAAAAAACCAATAAAGTTGAAATTAGAAGTAATGTTTAGCAAGGAAAGACAACTTGAAATTGTTTCTTCTAATTAACATGATGAATATGATAATCACAGACAGCTTATGAGAAAGTTTTATTTAAATTACTGTATTATTTACAAACATTACATTCATAAAAAAATTAAAGGAAAGACCACAGGCTTTAAACTGAAATTTTACTTAACAAAAAAGAAGGCTGGCATCATATCTATTTCAAAAAATCAATTGAATCATTCCAAAGAATAGTTCTATCACTCTATACAGACTGCAAACCACTAGCGAGCCAGTGAATTATATGGTTTCTGTGTGGTGGTTTTTCATTACTATTCTATTCACCACATCGTAATAGCTAAATATAATAGTAAATAGATAAGATGAGAATACAAAAAAAATCCTTTCACGAGTGCCTTAGTTATCACATGTTTTATTAATGCTAAAAAAGTAAAACCTTGACAAATTTAATAAAGAATTATAAGTGAATATGGATGAGTGAAAAATTTACTGTCTAATAAGAAATCAATTTTAAGGTTGAGCAGCATGGGAACAAAAACTGGTAAATATAAAAAACTGGTCTTCCTGGGCAACTATAAATCACAATGCTAAGCAATTAATATAATATTTATCCTTCTGTGCTAAAAAATATAATACTTAATATATATTAGGTACAAATATTTACTAAATTGTATTCAAGGGTTATATTATATACTGCACAACCCTGAATATATATTATATTAATGCTATACTATAAAAATATAAGGATTCCTAACTTTCTCTACCCCTTCACAGTTAATGGAATTACCTAATACAAACTAAAGGCAAAGTAAAGGAAATAAGTTTAATAAATTTTTTTTATGCAAACAAGCTTAGAATATCATATTAAATAATAAAATGTATAAGGTAATAAGAGAAAATAGAACAGTTCACAAATTAATTAACAGTAATTCTGTTACTCAGATTTTAAAATGAAAAACCTTGTGAGCGTTAACAAAAGATATATTTACATAAAAAATACAAAGGTGCTATTTTTGTTATTTCTTTTATAGATAAAAGATGCTCCATATCAGATGATACATTGTCACTCATGTACTTTTTTATTTCTGAATATTTCAAGAAACCTTTATACTGCTGATCCAGACTGTTCATCATGTTCTCTTTCAACTTTCAGTTAAATTACTGTTTTCATAAACAAAATAATTTGTATATCTAAGAATAATATTAAATGTATGAAGTATTAATAATTTTACATTATTATAACTAAGCAGATACCTAATTAAAGTTTTTTGGGAGGGAGATGACACAAGTAAGATAAGGTTAACTAAGACATTCACATTATTAGCAACAGGAAAATCCATTTAATTAAAAATCTGTTCTCAAACAAGCCCTACCCCAATAAAGTATAGGTTTAAACCATCTCATTCTCATCAGATGGTTTCTCCATTGTACTAGTTTTCTTTTTCACAATTACCACTTTCTTACATCTCCAAAGTGCTAAATCATAAACAGCACAAATGCTAATAACTTGAGTGATAATTATACACATCAACTTAAAGAAAACAGAGTATGTTATTTAATAAACTTAATACTAATATTTTATACTCCCAGTTTTCAACTAATAAACATATTGACTACAATATCTACCTGAATACATCTTCACAAATGTGATAACATAATTTAATTAATGACATATTTAATTAATCAGAAGAAAATTAATGTAAAAAAAATATATATTTACATGGGGGCATTGATAGTTTTATCAAAATCTTTGAGCTTCATTATCTCCCTTTGAATCAACTAGTTCAGCTGCTAAGAAAGCTTCGAGCTGACATCCAGTTCTCAGCTTCTTCACAATCTCTGTAGAATAATTGAAGTTGAAGACGATCTAATTGCATTCGTTGAGCAATCCATGCTAATCAATTAGCTTATATGAACTTGAATTTCTCAGCTATATTCAACAAAACAATAAAAAAAGTATAACAATGGTGAAGTTAACATTTAAAAAATCTTGAACAGTAGTACAGTAAACATTTCTTCCATGATGATTTGATACTCATGGTCATATCTATGGCAGAATTATATATTTAAAGCTTTTAAGTACCTCATTCCTTGTGAGTGTATCAAACATACTAATAGCTAATAACATTCTCGGATTGTTAGGCCAGGATTTAATTAAACAAATCCAGAAAGATGATCACAAAAGTATAGAGGGATCTATGTTACAAAATATAACCAAAGTAGCCAGGCCTCAAACTGTTTGCATAACATTCTTTAATCTATTTTTATTTTTTTTATTTAATGTAAGCATTAAATTTATTATTTTTCATTAGTTTTATATTTTGAGGTATGTATATTGGTCTCATTTCCTTTATTTTTCTTCTAATATATATAAATCATTTTCTTTTGGTTTTTAAATTTTATTATGCATTACTAATAGTTTTATGACTGTAAATCTTGATTTCTATGAGTCTGTACAGACTCAGCAGCATAATAAACCAATTAATTGATCTACTGCCTGTATTGTAAGGCAACTGCAAACACTCCATGACACTGACAGACAATATATTTCCATTAAAATTAAGGTAATTTATTTCATTAAAAAGTTCTATAACAGTTAACACTTCTATCAATTAATTAAATCATAAATATAGATTGATTTAAAATAAAACTTACTTTTCAAGTTCTTGATGAGCTTCAGTCATACTTTCCAAGATTTTCCTGAATTTAACTGTTGTAACTGAAGTAATTTTATTTGACTGAAGTAACTGTTGTCCAAACAATTCAAAAGCTTGAAATGTTCCAGATCTAGCATAGATTTCGGTTCTGTGTTCCTGATAAGGATAAATAAATATTTACATTTAGTACATGAGCATTATATTAGTTTCCAATTCTGTAAAAAATCCTGAGTTGTATGGTAAGATGATAAGTTTAATTTTATAGCATTAAATGGCAATAAAATTTTATATACTATAGAATAATGACACTATACATGCTCTTGTTAATTTGTAGTACATATAAATAAATATATACACACGTGATCAAGGTCCAAGCATTAACATAATCAGGCTTAGCCTTTTGTGAGGCATATAATCCTAAAATAAAATAAAATTATGCTACTTCCAAATAAACTAATATTTAACAGTAAATAATGAATAAGCTTAATATTTTTTTATTTTTTCCTTTTGTTTTCAATAAAGTCTTCTCTTCATCATAACTTCATCCCGTTTGCCTCTATAACAATGTTTCATCTGCAATATATATTGGTGGAACCTTTCTCCCAGTTCATTGCTGATGCCACCAGACTTTAAAGGGAAAAAGTCCCAATGAGAATGAAAAAAATAAATTTTCAATGACATTCTACAGCCTAAATTTTTGTAGTTCACTAAGAGTTCATTGATAAACCAATTGTTTTCAGCTTTTTGTTTCTAAGAAAACCAGTAATGATATCTTTCAAAAACTTACGTGCTGCTAGTTCTTTAAGTTTCAGTTTGCTTCAAATAAATTTTCACGAAATAATTTTCTTATTTGTGGCTCAATGAATATTCAGTCTTAATTTGGCTTCACTTAATCGTGAAAAAAATATCAGCTAAATATTTAAAGCAGTCTCCATCTTTAATGCTTTTACAAAATATTTCATCAGGCCTAATTTAATGTGTAGAAGTGGTAAAATAATATTAACATTTTCCTTTCCTGGAGGTAAACAGATTTCTATTTGGCCAGTCTAACTGCATAATGTTTATTTGTAGCCCGGTCTACCCCACAAACACGAAGAAATATATTTTGTAAAGCCGCTCTGGAGATCAAGAAGCCCTATTTTGTTTTCATATCAGTGATGTTTCACCATAAGTGTTAATCAGCTTAAAATTTTTGACACTTTCATATTCTATTTCACTCCACAGCATGTGCTATCAGTAAAGGCAACAGTGTTGTTGCCTTTCTTAAAGGCAACAACACTGCCTTTAAGAG
The DNA here is from genome assembly GCF_047948215.1 of Lycorma delicatula. Taxonomy (NCBI): domain Eukaryota; kingdom Metazoa; phylum Arthropoda; class Insecta; order Hemiptera; family Fulgoridae; genus Lycorma; species Lycorma delicatula. The sequence goes on from NC_134458.1 coordinate 168,529,528, forward strand.
CTTCTTTTTGATTTTAAACGCCATCATGAAAAACATCTAAAGTCCAGTTCAGAAGTAACATCATCGCAGGAACAAATTAAACCATCTCTTCTAGCATTTCAGTAAATTTTCATTTAGATTTCTATACATTGAAATTTACAAGTTCTGTCTGCTTTGACCAATACAAGTCATGAATTAGGTCACTCAGTTCTGCTTGTAGGATGAGGTGAGGTTTAATATTTGATTATTATGAAATTTAATATTTATTGAAAAATTGAGGATTCATCGATTGTGCCTTCTGGGGAATCAGATTTTGTGATCAGAATCAGTAAATTAACACCATGAAGTACCGGTCTCACAGCTGAATGAACATTTGGGTATGCGATACCTTTTATTGTTTGAATTGAAACTTAACATATGTTAAGCAAAAATAGCAGTCATGATAATGGGTAGTAGGTTCTTTCCAAATCATAGGTACGCCAAAAGGCAAATGCTCTTTTTTCTTTTTAGCCAATCAGTTAGTTAATTTAACTGAGGCATTTGATCATGCTACATATGGAGCCCAGGATTTATCTCAGTCTCCCAAGGAACAGTCAAAATAATATTTGTAACTTGTTTTCAGAGATTCAATACTAGTTTTTGTTGACTTAACAAAAAATATTTGGAGAACTTTTACAAGACAGATTTTTATTTATTGCAAAATTCAGTATGTTTTAATTAATGAAATTAATGATATGCTTTAATATTACAGAAATAATTATAAGGATAATTAAGTTATACTTAAGTTTATACTTATTACTCAAATATTTCATTGTTTCACCATGGAGTGCAATAAAAACAGAGAGAGAAACACACACACACACACACACACACACACACACACACACACACACACACACACACACACACACACACATACACACATACACACATACACACACACACACACACACACACACATACACACATATATACACACACACACACACACACACACATACACACACACACACATACACACATATACACACACACACACACACACACACACACACATACACACACACACACAGACACACACACACACACACACAGACACACAGACACACACACACACACACACACACACACACACACACATTAAATTTTCAGATATGTTTCATCAAATCCATTACATATACACGTGTAAATAATGCCTGTAAATATACAATTACATACACATATTTTTATAAGTACATAAAATTTTATTTCACTAATTTATGAATCACAGGTGAATTATTAATAAATCAATATATTTAAATTTAAAAAAGAGATGAAGTCCAAATCGATGTGCCTTCCTTTGTAGATCCAAATATTTCATTTAAACTTTTATTTGGCTGTAACTGTGGAACCAATGAAAATAAGTACCACGTATGATATATCACTGAAAAGCACTCAATGAGGACTTATTACTGCAGTTAAGAAAGTCAAAAATCCAAATTTTTTGAATTTTTAGCTGTTTTGGACCCTTTTGTTTCAATCGACTGCAATCAAAGGAAAAGATGCAGAACTGATGTTACAACAGTCCTAAATCCAAAATTTAAACATCCTACGGTTAATCGTTTTTGAGTTATGCAAGATACTTACATACAAACGTCACGCCGAAACTCAAAATGGATTCAGGAATGGTCAAAATGGGCATTTCCGTTGAAATCTGATAACCGAAATTTTTCGCGATCACAATACTTCCTTTACTTCGTACAAGGAAGTAAAAATGAATTAATATATTTTCACAGATTCAAGTTTAATTAATTTACTCCAATTGCCAAACCTGTTTATATATTTCCCTTATAACTTACAGTTTTTAAAAAATGAACCTGAAATGTTCACCAGTCATTTTTTAAACGATTACTTTTCTTTCTTAATCTTAATTAAATATTAAAAAAAATAAATACCTTTAAAATACATGCAATCCAGGAACAACCATATTTTTTTAATCTAGATAACGGACGAATTAGAGCAATATTTCTATTCTTTATCGCCATTGCCAGAGAAATTAAAAAACCATGAATGCGTGAAACCAGTCAGAACTAAAAAATACTCCCATCATCAATTTCTTAACATCATAACACATATATTCTATCGGTGAATTCAGAATTTTTTCTTTTTCGCCATTAAACAACAACAGTAAGAACTGTCTATATTACTTTTAAAATGTGTGCACAATTTAAATTTTGGCTATTCGAGTCATCAGAAATCATTATATTAAAAAAAAGAATAATATATATGCGTGTATTATTTACAAATAAAGAAGAAAATTTCATAAAAATAAAAAAAAAATAATATAAACACATTTAAACTTAATTGTTAAAAGAATATTTATTTTTAATGTCAATAACAAATAAGAAAAAAATTATAAAAACAATTTCTTCTTATTTTTCTTTTTGAAAAATTGAAAATATTTATTTAAAAGTATTTTATTTTTATGTATAATTTTTTGGAAAGTTTATAAACATAATAAAAATTTAATACAAATTGTATTAGAATAATAGGATCTTATAAAAAAAAATTTCATTAATTTTATTACTGTATAACTAACATCTCAAAACAAATATTAAAAACAACGCACAAAATTAACAAAAAAAGTAAACTCAATTAGAAAAAAGTAGTGACATATGGCATATATTTACACAAAAAAGGTTAATTTGGTATTGTACCTCATAACTTATCGGGATGTTCTAGTGTTGAGCGCGTCTACCGAAAACAGCTGATTTAGAAATCGAGAGTTCCAGGGTTTAAGTCTTAGCGTTTTATTAATTACCTTCTCTTTATATTATAATTCTGTTATATCATAGAGTGACGTAGGTGTTTTAATAAGCAACTCGCTTTCACTGAAATTACATTTATTCTTTCCATTAATTGCTAAAATTACTTCTTTATTTTGTAATAGGTAGGCTAAAAATCCATTCTGTATATCACTTGAGTCCTCTAAAAAAGGACTCTGATTCCTTATAAAAATTAAGGATTCATAGGTAAATGCATATTATAAATGGAAGGAGGAAGGAAATATAATTTGGGGACTGATTTCACAGCTTCAAATAAGGGAAAATGTTGTTACTAAATTAACGTAGTGGTTTCTAAATCAGCCGATCAAAGGTTTAATCCTTGACAAGGGTTCGATATTTTTTCACCAGTAATTTTAAACATATTATCTTACTTACTAAAATATATGTCGCCAATTTGTGGCTGAATTATAAAAACTATAATTAAAACTAAACTTTATAAAACTAAATTATAAAAATTGTGGCTGAATAATAAAAATAATAAAAATAATAATAAAATATTATTATTATTTTCATGTTAGGCTTGTCACCCATTGACAAACAGCATGAAACCAGTTCCTGACAAGCTGTTGCTTCCCATTGGGCGATAGCGCGGCAGATAAAAAGCCGCAGTTCGTCGTATTGGTGATACCTTGTCGTCGAAAAATAATCACCTGTATTGCGGCTTTCTAAATATCACTCGTCACCCGCTGGCAACCAACAGCTTGTCAAAAACTGGAAACATGCTGCTTGTCACCCAATGGCGTCCTCGTCTAAGAGAGCCGAGGATAATGAGCCCAGTGTCTCAACTGGTGCCCAGCCACCCAACGGCGTGCCATGGTTCCATGGCACAACCACCCAGTGACAAGCCTCGAGGATGTAGTATCTGCCTTTTCAGACGAGTAAAGTAAATATGAATTTGATTTTAGTTACGCATTGCTATGAAACAGTATTTATAATAATTTATTGTAACTTTAATTTAAATTTTATGTACTTGGAATTATTATTTTTATTATATTTATATATACAGAGTGTTTCGAAAATGGTGGGCTGGCTATAATTTTTTGAATTCTACTTGTAAAACTAAACAAAAACCATCGTTAGAAAAAAATGGCAATTTCTCCTTCTTTTACCCCTGGCCACCATTTTGTTATTTTTATATAAAAAATTATATCTCACGTCCGCATTAAGGAATGACATTAATATTTTGTAAGCCTCTTGGTAATAAGGTTTTAAAATTACTAAATAATCAGGAATTAAATATCTTCGCATATTATAAGATAGCGGCCATTTTTATTTTTCATTCCGTTATATCTCCATAAATATTATTTTTATCTTGGATAAAATATTAAGCATTTTATTTTGAACTAAATGACAATTCAGTTTTAAAAATCGGTTAACAAATAGTGGAGTTATGAGAGAAAAATTATGTAATTTTGTATCTGTTTTCATTTCCTCCACTTTACGTTCAATTCGATGAAATATTAATGGTTTTTATTTATTGTTAATTCTAGTATGTGTCAAATTAACATTTGACATTTTTTTTTATACATTTATTATATTTTCTATGTTTTTACAATAATAAATTTTATTTATAATAAGTTATTGCATTTGTTAATGTCTGAATATCCTTGTCGAACCTCGAACTCGCGCCATGATTTACTCGCAATAACAGTGGGATCTACTCTACTATTCAGTTCGGGCTACATCTTTTCCGATTAGTTTATAACTTTTTTACAAAAAAACATGGTGCTCACTAGTTTCGACGTGTCGTCTGTGTGTACTTATCTCACATAATTCAAAAACGATTAGCCGTAGGATGTTGATATTTTGGATTTAGGACTGACCAAAAAAAGCCAAAAATTCAAAAAATTAGGATTTTGGACTTTTTCGTAACTGCAGTAATAAGCCCTTGTTGAGACTTTTCAAGAAACTATATTATAAATGGCACTGATTTTCAATGCTTCCAGAGTTATAGCCAAATAAAATTGTAATTAATGAAATAATTGTATCTTACAATGGTAATTCAAAGTGATACGCATCAGTCTTCATCTTCTTTTTTTTTAAATTTAAATATATTGATTTAATAATAATTATTATTAACCTCTGATTGTAAAACAAAATATACTCAACACGACAATGGTTGCATATTTAACCATATTTAGATAGAGAGAGAGAGAGAGAGAGAGATTAATCGAGAGAGAGTGATAGAGGGGGTGAGTGAGAGGGAGAGGGAGAGAGGGAGACATACATAGAGTGAGAGAGAGATATAAAGATATAGAGAGAGAGATTGATCGAGACAAAGAGAGAGTGCGTTAGGGAGGGGCAGTGACAGAGATAGACATAGATAGGGAGAGAGAGAAAGAGATAGAGGGAGAGGGAGACACACATAAGAGAGAGAGATATAGAGATAGATAGAGAGAGATTGATCGAGACAAACAGAAAGTGTGATATAGGGGGAGAGAGCAATAGACTTAGATAGATAGAGAGAGAGAGAGAGAAAGAGATAGATAGCGAGATTGATCGAGAGAAAGAGAAAGTGTGATATAGAGGGAGAGAGCAATAGACATAGATAGAGAGAGAGAAAGAGATAGATAGAGAGATTGATCGAGAGAAAGAGAGAAATTGATTGAGAAGGGGAGTAAGAGAGATAGACATAGGTAGAGAGGGAGAGAGTGATAAAGAGATGGATAGAGAGAGAGAGAGAGTGAGAGAGAGAGTGATAAAGAGGGGGTGTGAGAGAGGAAGCGGGAGATAGACATACATAAAGAGAGAGGTTGAGAGAGAAAGAGATAGAGGGAGAGAGAGAGAAAGATAATGATAGAGAGAGATTGATCGAGACTAAGAGAAAGTGTGATATAGAGGGAGGGAGCGATAGACATAGATAGAGAGAGATTGATGGTGAGAGAGAGAGAGAGAGGGAGTCATACATAGAGAGAGAGTTATAGAGGCAGATAGAGAGAGATTGATCGAGAGAAAGAGAGAGAGTGATAGAGAGGGAGTGAGAGATGGACATAGATAGAAAGAGAAGGGAGAGTGAGAGATAAGCCCAATCTTTTTATAATTACCTAAAAGTTTTAGTAAATGTTTTAAGAACTAACGACCACTTTAAACCAATTCGATACTTTACCTATTAAGGAAAGTATAATTTTTTTTTTGTCTTTGAAACCCTATTTTTCCATCCCCTGTGCCAATAATTGATGATATTAAAAGATATTACTTAGATAAGTTTAGGCTGTTATCAAAAGAATAGAAGAAATTCTAAACGAATTCGTTATTTTACTTAATTAAAAATTTATAGCGATATTTTTTTTCGTAAACCCCACCCCATTTTCACCTCCATGGTCCGATTTTTCCATTAACGAAATGAACCAAGTTTTTGGGTCGTTATATTTTATGTATCAATTTGAAAGTGACTGGCACAAAATTCCGGTAGTTATCGTGTCCACAAGAAAGTGAAATATATAAACTTTTGAACTGACGGTGGTTTTGGTATCTGCGGGATGTGAAACGAGAAGATATGCAGAAATTTTCCGAAAGAAGAATCACGCACGGTACCCAATACAATAGGTAGTTTTCTTATGAAATCTACCTAACACTTTTCTTGTTTTTACGGATTTCTTTCATAAAAAGCTTAAAAATAATCTTAAAAAATATTTCCGTAAAAAATGAAAATTTTCTGTAATAGCTTATAGGGAGTTTAATTGTGATTTATTTTATACCACACAGTTGTGGCTTCTGACAGACATTTCGTGGTGAAGTGTATTTAAATATAAGTACAACAGGTGATTGATATTTCCCCTTTAAAGTGCATACTATGTATGTTGTTTCCAGTCAGAAGTGTACATTATTAATGTGTATAGAATTTACCGATAAATTATATTATTGCTTGTAACTCAGGAGCACTGTCTCAGTAAACTTTGTAAGCTAAGACAGCAGTTTAGTATAAAAATAATGTACATGACGTACTTAAAAAAATTTTGTAATTTCTTGAAAAAAATTTATTATATGTATATTAATTAATTTTTTTTTTTAAATTTATTAACATTTCTTGAGTTTTTTAAGATTTATTCAGATGAGTTGGTAGCTCAAATGTTGATGGTAGACGAAAAAACTGGGTGGGGCTGTGACGAAGCGAAAGACCGTTTGTTTAACCCGCAATGTTACAGACCTTGATGAAGTTACTCCAAGCAACAGACCGACGAATAGGAGAGCCACCATCGTATTTTTTTTTTATCAAAACTGAACGTCTATAATGGAAAATTTTAGTTTTTTCATTTGGTCAACTGTACAGATAAATTCGTCGGTCTGTATATCAGTGTGTATCGAATCGAAATAAAATCGAAACGCGTACTAAATTTAATTTTAACATAAAGCAGACACTAAATGGTGCATGATATTTATTTCGACTAATATTAGACGACAATTCTGTTCAACATCGGTCTGTGATATGAGAAGTAATAGACATAAGGCATAATAAGCAGAGGTAGAGGTGATCGCGCCGTCGGCACCGTTCACTGAGCGCACAGTGGCAGCTTTGAGACGCTTCCGAAACAGTCTAGCTCGCTCGGCACCGGACATCGAGGTACCTGTGCATAGCTGATAACCTCGCCTTTCCAAGGATATGTGAAATTTAAATTTCCGGCTGGCTTTTACGCGGGCTCAGGGTGACATATTCAATTTTTATACTTTTTTACATGTTTACTTTAAGTTTTTACACATAAATATTGTCCAAAATACATATATTATTACTTAAATCCATCTATCTCGAAAAACTGTAAACAGAAACACACGTATCCCTAAGGAATCACGTCTAAGTCGTAAGCTACATGAATGGAAATGAGCGAGAGCAACAGTTTTGGCAGATCAGCCCTGTGTCTTCTCCTCGCCAATCAGCTCACCAGTGACGAAAACACAAAGTCGTATTGGCGAGCTGACGATGTAAGTTATAAAATAACACCGTACTTATATCTCGGAGACAAAAGTTAGAGGTTTATTAAGGCAGGAATTTTCACCAGAACATGTTGTCTTCCGCTGTTCCAGGTCAATATAAGAAAGGCACGAATATGAAGGGCGAGTTAAAGCCACAGTGTTTCAGCGAGAGCGTGAATTTCAGACGATTAAAAAATACATTGTCACTATTATGCAAAGGAAGGATCAGGAAGCTAGTGGGAGAAGGAGACCCTCTCGTGGAGCCGTCGTTCGTCTGTGCTTGCTTGGTTAAGCAATGGCAAGTCGAAGTGGATGGACTCTGGATCCCCTGAGCTACTAAGGACCGATAAAAAGGAGTAGAATAAGCGACAAAAAATAAGAAAAGACCCGAAACCGGTGAGTGAAACCGGCAATGGTATATCCCCATTTAAATGTGCATTAAAAATAAAGATCCGACCTCTCATGCAGGACGTACAGCCGATAGCCGGGAAGGGGGAGGGCACTTCCTTGTGTCTAGTTATATATAATGTAGGTCCGGCACAGGGGAAATGGGGACAAAAAGAAAAACAAAATATCCCTGAAATGCTAATAGTATTCAGTGGAACAAGGTAAACATTCCCTCTTTGTAACATTGAGGAGTCACAGAACGAAAATTATTACAATAATTATGCAAGACAAATAACGAGTAAGAAGTTGACCAGTTTCGTTTACACCTTTTCAGGTTGCATTACATGCACTATTATAAATATCCATATTATTAATCGACTGTTTATTAATCGATTTTCAAAAATACAATGTCATTTTGTTCAAATTAAAAGGCTTAATATTTTAGAAATAACATACATTTTAATAAAACATATATTTATGAAGATATAGCAGATTGAAAAATGAGCATGCCCACCATTTTGTAATTTAAATGCTGATTTTAAAAATTTATCAAGTGGTCTACGAAATAATAATATGATTAGTTAATCCGAAATTGCAGATAAAGATTTTTATACAGAGCGTTTCATAATGTTCTTCGGAGTTTCGAAAATGCATTTACAAAAAACTATTTCACTCATAACAATAAAACAAGTACTGTACGAAAGAGCACTTCAAATAGTTTTTTCCCACATATACTAGGCAGTAAGTAAACCATTTGCTCGCTAGGCGTCGACAGTAGAGAAAATGGCTGCCACGGGAAGCGAGAAGTCGTTTTGTGTGTTAGAATTTCACTCGTCAAAGCCAGTAATTTCTGTGCAACGTGCGTTTCGGTTGAAATTTCATAAGGAGCCACCGAGTGACAAGTCAAATCGTGCACGGTATAAACAATTCAGTGAAACCGGTCGCTTGTGCAAGCGAAAATCAACCCGTCGTCCATCATCCTCAGAAGTCAATGTCGAACGTGTACGTGCAAGTTTCATTCGCAGCCCGTCAAAATCGACTGCGGCTGCAGGCAGAGCATTAGGAATTCCGAAAACAACAGTGTGGAGAGTTCTCCGTAAACGTTTATTATGCAAACCGTACCGTCTTCAATTAATCCAGCGTCTTTTTGATGGAGATAAATCACGTAGGCTCGATTTTTCTTTACGGTTACAGGAAAAGATGTTGTTAGATGAAGGTTTTCTAAACAAGATAATTTTTAGCGATGAAGCTACTTTCCATGTTAGCGGCAAAGTAAACCGTCATAACGTGCGAGTTTGGGGAACTGAAAACCCAGACGATTATGCGGAACACATTCGGGATTCTTCGAAAGTAAACGATTTTTGTGCAATCTCTCGTGATGAAGTGTACGGGCAGTTCTTTTTTACGGAAACGACAGTAACTGGCATGATATACCTGAATATGTTACAATTATGGCTTACGCCTCGGCTACTCAACGACTTCATTTTCCAGCAAGACTGTTGTCCTGCCCGTTTTCATAACGAGGTTCGACAGTACTTTAACACAACATTACCTCGACGCTGGATAGGACGTGCGTTTGAAGAAGACCAACACATTATGCTGTGGCCACCAAGATCACACCAGACCTCACGCCATGTGATTTCATTCTCTGGGGTTACGTGAAAGATAACGTGTTTAACCCACCGATGCCGCACGATATCGCTGAGCTAAAGCATCGCATAATCGATGCGATCAACTCTATCGAAAATGACATGTTAGAACGAGTTTGGCAAGAGCTAGACTTTCGTGTTGGTGTGCCGTGTCACCAGAGGAGCACATATTGAACATTTACAGATTTTAACAAAAACTGTTCCAGTCCCTGCATCACCTCGTACAACTTTCATTTAGGTAAGTGAAATACTTTTTTTGTACTGAATTTTTGTAACTCCTAATAACACTATGAAAAGCTCTGTATAAAAATAACAAAATGGTGGACAGGGGGTGAACAAAGGAGAAATTGTAATTTTTCCTAAGGAAAAATTTTTTGTTAAGTAGAAAGAGATGTTTTTTGATAAGTAGAAACCGAAAAATTATATCCAGCCCACCATTTTAGAAACACGCTGTATATATTTTAAATTTAAATAAATTAAGACATTTTATTAGAGTTTTTTATGAGGTATGAAATTGTTAGTTATAAAGAAACAGTAAAATTTACCTAAAATCTTAGATTAAATTTCTTTAATAATAAACAAATAATAGATTCAATCCTTTTTCGACATCTGATAGCGTGAAATCTGCAGTGGTCTCAATAGAAAGAAATACAACGGGAGGCTCAATTTTGTTTTCTATTATATTATCCAATTCCTAAATAATTGGTTCAACAGTATCCGTTACATGTTTTATCCAGTTTTTCCATTCCTGCTGGATGTCTTTTAAAAATTAATTTTTTACATCAGATATTTTAAAAACAGTATTTTCTGATTATATGTAACATTTGATTTGTCCCCAAATTAAATCGATAGGGGTTGAGTTTACAATGACACGGAGGTAATCGAAGTTCGGTTTTACCAGTGGATATTGTTAACCGATCAGTTTTATACACCTTAAAATTACTTGCGCTATTAGTCCGTCTATCACAACCGTAATGATCCTGTAACTTTGAAAATACTTCTAAGTTAAGGGATCGTTAACGTGTTTTACGTAGTAAAAATATTAACATTATTACTTATAAAAAGCATTTGTCTGTGTGTCTCCCTTTGCTTAGCAACGGATTACTAGCGGAAAATGCCGATTCGTTAGTACATGTCTCGTGGTGGTCAGTTTATAATATTATACATCGATATATCGCAAATATATCGATATAATGCGAAATATACAGAATGATTCAAAGAAACGGGAAATTTTGAAAGTTGTGTTGGTAGCCGTGGGCCATTGGTACCACTTGATAAGTGGCGCCAGCCTCTCTAACCTAACCTGCCATTTAGTTGTCATGGATCCTTGGAGTGGTGTGCAACGTGCATTTGCTATCAAAGCGTTTTACAAAAACAATGACAGTGTGGAGGGAGCGCGTAGAGAATTTCGCCGTCATTTTAATCTGGGACGGCACGACCGTGTTCCATCAGCACATGCAATTAAAACATGGATATCTAATTTTGAGGAAACTGGTTCGGCAATGAAAAAGAAACCTCCAGGCCGTGAACGAACCGTCCGTACACCACAGAATGTTTCTAGCTTTACAAGATGCTGTCACTCGAAGTCCACATCGGTCAATCCGTCGTCTCTCAGCATCTTTACAATTGCATAGTTCAAGTGTTCAAAGAATGTTAGTGAAGGACTTTCAATACCATCCATACAAGTTGCAGATCGTCCAGGAACTGAAACCGAACGATGCAGTTGTGCGAGCACAATTCTGTAATGTAATGCTTCAGAAGATAAACGATAACGAAGAGTTTGTTCACGAACTGTGGGTGTCAGACGAAGCGCATTTCCACCTCAGTGGATTTGTTAACAAGCAAAATTTCAGATACTGGGCACAAGAAAATCCTACGCAGCTACACCAGTGCCCGTTGCACAGCTAGAAAGTGACCGTGTGGTGTGCTAGTCATCTTACGGTGTTATAGGCCCTTAATTTTTTGAGGATGACAACGGTCTTGCGATTACAGTGATGTCGGCTCGTTACGTAGCCGTGCTTGAAACCTTTGTTGTGGAGCAACAAAAGAGATTTCCACCAATTCTTAACACAGCCTGGTTTCAACAAGACGGAGCAACGTCACATACTGCACGAATATCGATGGCAGCTGTACGCCGATTGTTTGGACAACGTGTAATTTCACGAAATGGTAACGTTAGATGGCCTCCCAGATCGCCTGATCTCTCAGCTTGCGATTACTTTTTGTAGGGTCACCTTAAAAGCAAAGTGTTCCACAGTAGACCTGCTACAACGGAAGAACTGAAGGCAAGATCCGAGAAGCAATCGCGGAAATTCAAGTTGAGATGTTACGTCAAACCATGAACAATTTAACGAAGAGACTTTGTGAGTGTTTACGTAGAAGAGGAGGTCACCTGCAAGATGTCATCTTTAAAAAATAAACTAAAATGTATGTATCCTAAAATGGCAACATTTGTACAATTACATGAAATAAAATTCATTTTCTAAAAAAAAATTTTCATTAACGTTATTTAATTTTTTTAATTTCTCGTTTCTTTGAATCACCTGTATATTAATAATATATTTTAAGGAAGATTTCGTAAGAAAGCTACCTATTGTAACGGGTACCAAGGTTCGAATTAGTGAAAAGTTTTACATATCTTCTCGTTTCACATCCCACACACCTCAAAACCGCCGTCAGTTTAAAGGTTTTTATATACATATATAAATATATATTTTTTGCAAATCACTTTCAAATTGATACATAAAATATAACGACCCAAATTTCGGTCGAGTTCGTTTGTCGGAAAAATCGGCCAAGAGGGGTGGGGGAGAAATGGGGGACTATAACAAAAATATATCGCTATAACTCCATTATTAACGAAAATATCGAACTCGTTTAAAGTTCGTACTATTTTTTGGATAAGGGCTTATTTCAGTAAAGTTTTTTGACATCATCATCCACTAGATCAGGGGGAGGGAAAAGGTGCTTTAAAAATAAATAAATATCATACCTCCCTTAATAGGCACAGCATCGAGTCGGCTTAAAGTGGGCGGTAGTCCTCTAAAACATAGTCTAAAACGTAGGTCTGAAACAATTTTTGATATGATCAACCCTTACGGCAAGGGATGAATAAATTTTAAGAAGATGGGGCTTGTCGTATGCTAAACATGCAACCATTGTCGTATCGAGTAAATTGAAAGTTTTTCTTAACTTCAAGGTGGAAATCTTTTTTATACCCTACTTAGCACCGGTGAAATCTACTTCCGCCAACCGGCGTGGCGAAAGTGATTTTTTTATTTATGCGGCTGTTTTTCTTCATAAAATGTAAAACTACAGCCAAAACGTAGTCACCGGAATGTACCGATCGCTAGCGGAAAATCTCGATTCGTTTGTATCAATTTCTAATTTAACTTTCGTTATATCGATTTTCATCATTCAAAAAAAGAAGATTTTTACGCAGAAATAATCGATTTTGGACACCTAATAATCCCGTTTCTCTCCGGAAGACGTGCCTATGGCAGGACTGTACAGATAATTATGAATATAAATTAACAAAACTCAACCTACGTTTGCTTCACTCGCTAACCCTGACATATTAACAGTAATGTTTTAATTATTTGCAAGAATTACAGAATTTATTATTTAAATAATGAAAACATTACTGATTAGTCAAAGATAACGAGCGAAGCGAGGGTAGATTAAGTCTGGTTAAATTATATTTATAAAATAAATAAATATAAATGGTTATATCGGGGGGTGTTAACAATAACTGAAATGTTTCCAATTTATTGGTCGACAGGTTAATAATACGCAAGGGCCAGTTAATTTTAATTCAGAACCAGTTGAGAGATATAGACTGTAATTTGAAGAAAATAGTATAACACAAAATTGATAAGGCAGTGGATTGTTTTTTATTATCGTCCACTACTATGTTTCTGGGTAGTTTGTTGTCGATATGCTTATTCGATAATTAATATTTAATCGCAAGGATAATTACTTATTTCATCTCATTAATTTCTTTTCAATTTATACATGTATAATTTTTTTGTAAAAAAATTAGAATTACGTTACATATGGTTTTATTGCTCCTCTCTCATTTTAATATGAAATCGTTTCCACTTGCATATCTAGTATTACACCGCGATGAAATAATCCAACGTTTCTATAACGCAACATTCGATTCGATACTGAAAACAATCGAGATAATAATAAAATAACGAATCATATTAATATTTGATAAGCGCCTTTGTAATAAAGTTTTAAATTAGCAAAACATCACGACTGTGGACTTTGAATCTCTATCACAGTGTAAGCTGAGTTTGAATTGAACGATTCGAATCAATAATATTACAAAAATAAAAAAATTAAATTTATTTTATACAATAAATTTAAAAAAATTGAGGACTGTATGAGAATAATCAGCGGTGTCGTATGGCAGCACCTCGTGGAAGGTTATAACGATCATCATCATCAAAAAAACGTGTTGTACCCGAGCCGCTGTTTTGGAAGGTACAATGCGGTGCTCTAATAATATCTATGCAAAAAATAGTCCGATTTTTAAAATTCAAACGGGATATTTTTTAGTTGGTTGAAGGCTAACTTTTTCACGAATTAGGTAAAATCTCGATTTAAGAGATCACGGTTTTTCGGAAATGTTTTATATATATATATATAAAATTTGTCTGTCTGTTTGTTATCGCATCACGCGTGAACCGCCGGCTCGATTAATTTCCTGTCATGCTGGACTTACAGCCGGTAGCCGGGAAGGGTCGTTATTGTTAAGGATATTTCTTTGCGCCTTATACCTCCCGCTTTATATTACACTCAAGTGTAGGTTTAGAGCAGGGGTGATGGGCAAAAAGAAAAGAAAGGTTCTCCTGAAATACTAATATTATTCGGTGGAACAAGTTAAACATTCTCTGTTTGTAACATGAGAAGTCATAAAACGAAAATTATTACAACAATAATTACGTAAAAGACAAATATCGAGTGAGAAATTGACTACTATCGTTTATACCTCTTCAGGGTCAGGTGTTCTTCGTTTCGGAACACACGTAAAGGAGGGACGTGAAAAAACCGATAGAACAAGTTAGTCACTGCCCTTCTCCCTCTCTCCCGCAGACAGAAGAAGATGGACACGCACAAGGAGGAGGAGATGGAGAACAAGTGGCAAGAACGGTGGGACGGCAGCACAAAAGACAGATGGACACACCGGCAGCTGAGAGATGTAAGGCGCTGGCGAGCCTCATGGCTCGCTGGATTACTGCCTTACCCAGTTTATGGCGGGCCGTGGGGGGGTACAGAGCATACCTTCACAAGTACGGCCTCGACGATGAACACAACTGCCCTGTATGCGAGGAGGTAAGTATAAGGGGTATGTATGTGCACCTGGTTAGTTTATGATGTAAGTTTGCTGTCCTGATATGTTTTTTTTTTTTTTTTTTGTTACGTATATATTTGTGTTTTGCTTTTAGTGTGTATATTATGTCTTTATGATCTTGGCTAATTCCCTGTTTCCCGGGGCCTTACGTAGTATGTAGTATTTTGTATTTACTGCATTCCGTGAGGATTAACTGTTTGGCTGCAGATTTATACTGCTGTCCGATGTATCCATTTTTAGTGTTGTGTTGCACTGATCGTGTAATATTAATGAATGTCTCTTTTCAGGCGTATTTTTAAGTTCTTGCTGTATCGGTTATAATACATTTTTTTATATGGTGTTTATATTGTTGTGAAACTTGTTTTCTTCTCTTGTATTTGTATATATTGTGACATTTTTCTTAGTATGTAGTTTCATAATCTGTTCTGTATCTTGATGTACGGTGATATCCAGGAATGGTGGTAGCCATGAGTGGTGGTTTAGTCGGTAGTGCGCAGGTTTACATAGGCATATTAATAACATTATGCGGCACCCGTTAGCGATCCCGACACTGCTTAGGCGTCCGTAAATGGGATTCCCCACCTCTTTAACAAAAAAAAGGTTCAGTTTGTTTATCGGCACCACACTTGCTAAGAGACTAGGATAAATTAAATAAACAGCAATTTGGAGCGCTTCTATTTGTTGAACTACAATACACACGCGAGTGCGCATACAAAAACACACAAAAAACATATATAAATACTGTGATACAAAGTGCCTTTTAAATCTGAGGCCAAACTCTAGGAAGTCATTCTACTTAAAATACTGAAGAATAAATGTCCAGTGAACATGGGCCTAAACACGCATATTTTTCTGTCTGTCCGCCGTTGTTTTTTGTTTTTTTTTAAGAAAAAAAAAATATTTTTCAAGAACGGTTGAAGAAGACGCAATAAAATTTTGTTCTTTATTTTAAACTAACATTTTTTAATAGGAAAAAAATAAGGACACTCTTCGTTGACAAAATTGAAAACGGCGGTCGTTTCAATTTTTATATTTTAAATATCTTAGGAATTATTAGATTTATCAAATCGTGTTGTATTATAAACATTATGAACCATTTTTTGAACAAAACATCTTAGTCGTAAAAATTCGACGACACATTACAGAGTTATTGCAAAAATTCAGCCTATACAGAAATAGCGGCCGTCTTGTTTTTTTTTATTACAGTGACTCACTTGATAACTAAATCAAATATTCTGATTAGAGTTGCTAATTTTTAGCAATATTAATCAGAAACAACGGTAATAAAAAAATAAGATGGCCGCGATATCGGTTTAGGTGTACTTTTTGCAATAACTCTGTGGGTTGTCGTCGGATTTTTACGACTAAGGTGGCGTTTTGTTCACCGAAAAATGAAGACGATTTTGTTGAGTGTTAGCTTCCTGTGAATAAACCAATTTCTAAAATTTTTTAATTCGTCCTTTTTGAAAGGTGATGAAGAAAGGTACAAATTGAAAAATGATTGCAAATTTTTCCATCCCAGAATATACTAAATATATATATATTTTATATATTATATTTTATATCTTTGCAATTAAAATAAATAAATAGAGAAATCTTCGGCTTTTACCTTTTTTATCTAAGTTATGTATCAGAAGAAATCCATATCTCACGTTATATCAGCTGCTTGTTTATTGATAATTTGGTTCTTTTTGGCAGCCATTTTTTTTTTCAATGTTTTCTTTCAGGTCATTGGGTATTTGCAGAGAAATTAAAAATATAATCTACCCAAACTAAATCTACGCTCCCTAATCTATTTTTTTATTTCCAATCGTTGATTTCCAAATGTACCCGAGAGAGGTGCAATATATGCTTATAAATATAAATACAGAGTGTTTTTAAAACGGTGGGCTGGCTATACTTTTTCGGATTCTACGTGTAAAATTAAACAAAAAAATTATTTTAAGAAAAATGTGGATTTCTCCTCCGTTCTCCCACTGTACACCATTTTGTTATTTTTATATAAAAATTTATATCACAAGTTTGGATAAACGAAACACATTGTTATTTGATAAGCGTTTTTATAATAAAATTTTTAAATTAGCAAAAATTCACAACTGTGGGTTATGAGTCTCTATCAAAGTGTAAGCCGGGTTTGACCTAAATGATTCGAACGAATAATATGACAAACATAATAGAATTAAATTTATGTTATATAAAATAAATTTAAAACCTTTCTATTTACAAATAATGAGCTTCGCTTGGGAATGCGTGTGAAGATACAACGGAGTCCTCGTGGAAGGATATAACAATCATCACCATCAAACTAATGTAGTGTCCCTCAGCCTCGTTTTGGGAGGTGCAATGCGGTGCTCTAATAATATCTCTGCCAAAAATAATCAGATTTTTCAAAATTCAAACGGGATATTTGTTAGTAATCTGAAGGCTAACTTTTGCACGAATTTGGTACAATGTCGATTTAAGAGATCACGGTTATTCGGAATGTGTATATATATATATATATATATATATAAAATTTGTCTGTTTGTTATCGAATCACGCGTGAACCGCCCGACTAATTGTTTTGAGATTTGAAGTATACATTTGTGATATTGCAGGGAAGATTTTAAGTCATCGACCGAAAACGAAGCTCCCTGAAGTGTGTATTAAAAGTATTCATTTTTCTTCGTCACCAAGGAGAGTGAAGTTGTAAATTAAGGATATTCATTAACGAAAAATTAAATTATTAGTTTTACCTAGTTATTATATTTTTGCCATGTGGCAAAGATAAAAGTTATGAATTTTTCTTCGTTAAAGGTGCGTGTACTTTAGTTACCATGGTTACTATTATTCTATCTTTCGTAATTTATTCTCATTTTTAGGTTTCTATACAGCCTCAATTTTATAATTATTATTATTCTCACAACTACGAGAATAAGGTGTTATGCAGGAATCGAAGGGGTGGAGCCCTCTGGTTGGGAGCAGCGATAATTTCCAGATGAGGATAATGACTAATGCAAACTGTGCGAGTAACCAACCCGGTTAGTATAGTGGTGAACTTGTCGTTTAAAATCCGTTAATTTTCAAAGTCGAGAGTTCTAAGATTCAAATTCTAGTAAAGGCGGTAACTTTTATACGGATTTGAACACTAGATCGCGGATACCGTTGTTCATTGGTGGTTGGGGTTCAATTAACTACACATCTTAGGAATGGTCGACCTGAGACTGTACAAGACTAAAATTCATTTACATTTATACATATCATTCTCTGAAGTAATACCTTACGGTGGTTCCAGAGGCTAAACAGATAAACGAGGAAACTTGTGTTGGTGTCCAGGACGACAGTTTCCCTGGCCGATTGGGAATGCTGAACGAAGCAATTTCTGCGGCCATAGAGTAGAATGGCCACGCGGAACACATCATTTGGCTGTGGGATTCACCTAGGCCAACCTGAGCCTCGAGGGTCCAGGTTCTGGCTAGACGTTCGGCTATTTTATATATATATCATTTAGCAAACAAAAAAATATTTATATGCCGTTTTATTCTTTATTATAACCTGGGTAATTATTTTTCATTGTTAAAAATAATACTATTTATTTATAACTACATCAGATGATCAGGTTATATATATTGTAATAGGTATATCTATATTAGTTATATTAAAATCCCGCTTATAGCCAACTGCTCTACTCATACTGAATCGAGTCAAAACCAAATGCATCGATAGCTACCTATTATCGATTCAGTTTCTTTCCTCGAGATATTCCCATTGTAGTATAAATATATATATTCTTTATAAATATATAAAATTAGTAATGAAATTTTGTATTCTCACACAACTTACATCGCTGTGTAAAATGTGAACGTCGTATGACACGGGAAAATAGTTTAATTAAGGTTGCAATGTTTGAGGACACAGTAGAACTATTTTAAGTTTAAGAAATGCATTTAAGTTTTCTTTACCCATTTATTTATCGAAAAGTATTTTTAATATTTCCAATATTTTAATTTTGAGATCTGCAAAAACGAGCCGGGAACACCGTAAATTATATATATAAACACGGAAAATTTAATGTATAATTTTTATATATTAATTTATAACAACCTCCTCTTTTGATTGCAACTGACTGAACCAAAAGTGTCTAAAAAAAGGCCGAAACCTAATGTGTTTTATGGATTTTCGAATTTTCTTAACTGCAGTAATAAGCCCTAATTGAGTGAGAACTCTTCAAAGATATATCATAAGTGGTACTTATTTTCATTGGTTCCAGAGTTATAGCCAAATGAAATTTTAATTAATGAAATATTTGGAACTCACAAAGGGAAGGCACATCAGTTTGATCCTACATCAAATATTTTTTTTTTTTCATTTAAATATATTGATTTATTAACTTCTGATTGTAAAAAAGTTTTACAATAAATAATAATTCACTAATAACAAAAAAAAAGTATGAAAAAAACAGAAATTATAAATGAAATAAAATTTTATGTACTTTTCATTTTAAAATAAGTGTAAATGTAATATAATAGGTGTACAAGGAAGTCATGTGGTGTCCACATCCCGTATTTTGTGTATGAGAAAAGTACATCAACAAGGCTTCGTGGAGGAAAATTTAAAGTTTTTAATCGAAGGAGTACTGTAACTTATAAGAATACAAGAAAACTAATTTGAAGTTGGGGCAAGCTCGACGTAAATAATACAGGCTTTTTCTTTTCCTTCTGTTCACTAAGGATCAGATTTGCAAAGTTTTTATTTCTTTTCCTTTTCCAAATGTCACATTTATTTGGTCCATCTATTCAGGTTTATACCCTTCTTTTTCTTTTACACTGGAAACTTAGATTTTCAAATTAGTTTTCTAAATTTACCTCTTTCTTTACACAGATCATTAGAAATGTTAGTATTTTTAGATCTGTTTCTATTCCTTTGGAGCGGGTGGTGTTTGAGGCTCTGTTTATGTAGATATTAAATAGGGTTTAATCAATCTTTGCTTACAGTGTCAGCTTGTAGCTAATATAAGTGGGGGTTCTGCCCCAATAACCTTTTTACTGGGCTTTTTCAAAGCCGGGGATAAAGTTTTCTGTAAAATATTAGAACTGAAAAAAAATGAATAGAATACCTGGAAGCCGGATAATAATCTAATTCTACACTTTATCACATTCAAGAATACAGTACGCGGTTTTTTAAGCACATTATGTTTAAAAACCGTATTCCGTTTAACCAAATAAATAATAAAATGTCAATACAGATAATACTTTTCAATATTATTAGATAACTTAACAAAATCTCCCCTTAAAAACACTATAGTCCAACAGAGTATAAATTTCTATGTACACAGAAATAAATACATAATTAGTTTTTCCTAATTACCTTCTCTTTATATTATAATTTCGTTATTTCATAGAATGACGTAACTGTTTTAATAAGAACTCGCTTTCACTGAAATTACATTTATTCTTTCCGTTAATTCATAGAATTAATTCTATTTTGTAGTAGACTAAAAATACATCCTGTATCAGTCGAGTCCTCTAAAAAGGACTGTGATTCCTTATCAAAAGTGTTGATTCATGGGCAAATGCATTTACGCAAAACTGTCATGAAATACTTGAAGAAATTATTCAGTGAATATTATTTACATAAAATAATTTTTGTGTGTTAGTAGAATAGAAATGCCGGTTTAAACGCAATTTCAAGGTCATTCGACGTTGTGAACCCCTGGTGCGAGGCTAGATGAGGCGAGGTGAGCACCTCGTGCGAGGCTATAACAAGGCGAGGTGAGCACCTCGTGCGAGGCTATAACATTGAGCTACTGACAGCTCCGTGGCGTGAGTGGTAGAGTTTAAGCCTTTCATCCGGAGATCCCGGGTTCTAATCCCGGTAAAATAATAAAACCTTTTAAAATATAAATATACAAATTTAATAAAAACTATAACAATTACGTCAACGAACAAGTAGATATAAATCGTTATTATTTTCCTTATGAAAAACGCTAAATAACTGCACAATCATGTTATGTGAACACTGGTGCGAGGCTAGATGAGGCGAGGTGAGCACCTCGTGCGAGCCTATAACAAGGCGAGGTGAGCACCTCGTGCGAGGCTATAACATTGAGCTACTGACAGCTCCGTGGCGTGAGTGGTAGAGTTTCAGCCTTTCATCCGGAGATCCCGGTTCGAATCCCGGTAAAATAATAAAACCTTTTAAAATATAAATATACAAATTTAATAAAAACTATAACAATTACGTCAACGAACAAGTAGATATAAATCGTTATTATTTTCCTTATGAAAAACGCTAAATAACTGCACAATCATGTTTAGACCTGCTTATCTATTGCACACACATCTGCTCAAGTTTTAACAACAATTTTTTTCCTTATAAACAGGAAACGCTTATCAACCGCTTGTTTCGACATCCTTATCACCAATCACATCCGCTCGACTCTGATTAAAACAAAAATTAATCTTTTCCTTATAAAACAGGAAAACAGTCAACCCCGCATCCTACCAACTGGTATAATTAGCGAACTTCGAACAGTGCACTACCATTTCAAAAGTGGATTTGATTGCAGACGAAGAGTTTATACTGTACGTTGTTGAATGTGATATATTTGAAAATTTTGATCCGAATATTGGTATATGTTTATATTGAATCAATTCGGAATATATATGAACGAAAGAAGAAGAAGCATCATAGTAAATAATCAGGTAAGTGTTTTGATTCTTAATAAGATAAGTTATGTAGAAAGCATTAATGGTGTTCTCACCTAACTTTTAGTTCAAACACTATTTAAAAAACTACCTAAGATAAGTCAGTGTCTTAAGAAATTAGAAATAATAACAGTAAAATCTCTGAAAATATAAATTTAATAAAAAAGTAGAATAATAAATTTTAAAAATTAAAAGAGAACTATTAACAATGTCCGCTATTATGTTATGGCATATAGATATAATTAAAATTAAATTTTGAAATATATCTGAAAAGTTAAACATATTTATTTAAACAAAATCGAAAATGTATGACTAGTTTACGAGCTCAAAATGCCACATCCATATCGTTAATATCGTATCGATTATAATTCGATATATCGTCCTAACCTAAAGTATTCGATATATCAGCATAACGTATTTTTAGTCGATGTTAATTTACGCGCGCAATTTTCCACATCTAATACCGTTTATATCGTTTCATCCTAACTTAATTAGTCGGTGTTAATATTAAGCATGCAAAGTGATACATCCAGTATAATTAAAATATAAATTATCCATATCTAACATTAATCAAAAAACTAGAAAAAGTATTTTTTCTTATTTGTTTAAGATATGCTCAATAAGCTGCCATATAATATCGTATTACAACTTTACGTAACTCTTCAAGTTTTTTCGGCTGCAAATAAAAATTATTATAAAAATTACATCATGCTTCATGTGGGTAACAAAAAAAATATATGTAAGGTACATAAAAACGATGTAAACGAATATAAAATGAACATAAAAGATCATGAAAGAACCATAATCAAACGTGAAACATACATAAACGAACATGAACCATACCTGAACAGTATACGAAACGAACATGAAAGAAACTTACATGATAAAAACATGAATTCAACATAAACGAACATGAAACAACTTAATCAATCATAAAATGAAAATGAAAGAGTTATAATTCGAATATTAAAGATCATAACAGAAACGTAAAAAGTCAAACAAAATGAAAATGAAAATTATTATAAACAAATATGAAATGAGCATAAAAACAATGTCAACTTTGGACGATTTCTTCATGCTTACATTGGAATTCGTAAGTGTAAATCGTAGTTGTGCCTTTATCTTCTGATAACCAGCATTAGAGTTACTTAATCAGTCAAATTTAACAAGATACATAAAAACGATGTAAACGAATATAAAATGAACATAAAAGATCATGAAAGAACCATAATCAAACGTGAAACATACATAAACGAACATGAACCATACCTGAACAGTATACGAAACGAACATGAAAGAAACTTACATGATAAAAACATGAATTCAACATAAACGAACATGAAACAACTTAATCAATCATAAAATGAAAATGAAAGAGTTATAATTCGAATATTAAAGATCATAACAGAAACGTAAAAACGTCAAACAAAATGAAAATGAAAATTATTATAAACAAATATGAAATGAGCATAAAAACAATGTCAACTTTGGACGATTTCTTCATGCTTACATTGGAATTCGTAAGTGTAAATCGTACTAGTGCCTTTATCTTCTGATAACCAGCATTAGAGTTACTTAATCAGTCAAATTTAACTATAACTCAGTTGAGTTTGGTTTGATTTACGACTACATTAAAACTTAAGTAAATGTACAAGACATCTAAATTTAATTATCAAATGGACTTTACTCGTTTAAATCTGATCCGATTTCAAATGTTATTTGAGTTCCATCATATTAGTGGTCATATGTTGTATACCTGACTGGATACACATAGACGAGGTAACGCACAGGCTTTTAATAATCGTTTTTTCGTGTTCGAGGTCAAGACGTCGCTATCGATCACGTGATACCATTTCAATTTTTTTGTAATATCTGAAACAAATTAAAATAACATATATCGTAACATTGTTTTTTTTTTGGTGTGTTTCATTATATATATTATTTATTTTATTTGTTTAAAAGTATTTTTTAATTGTATTTATTTTAATTGTTTAAAAGTATTTATTTTTTTTTAATTTATAAAGTATTTTTTTAAATTTAATTAAATAATTTATTTGATTTGATTTGATTGAAAGTTATTTGATAATACCATACTGTTCCATTAGTATTTATTTTTTTAATTAATTAAAGTAAAACTTACCTTGCTAATTAAGATGAAAATGTAATGATCTCTCTCCGATCGATGTATTCACTTTCAATAACAGATTGCGAATGATGAAATCACACAAATTTTTTCACTTATTTACAATCACAACCGGATTTAAACGACGCAAGTTATAGGTAAGAAATTAAAATAAATACGATTCGTGGAATTATTTATCGTGTCGATAAGAACAAAAAAAAAATAATTGGCTTGTGGTTTTAATTATTAAAAAAAAAAAAACATTTTCCTTATCGCATCCGCTCTTATTAGAGACGACGTTCCAGTTCGCACGTGCGCACTAACGGCTAGTGCGCATGCGCCGATTCATATACAAAAACGGCCCGAAAGAGAGAAGAGAGAAAATAAAGAGGGAAGGGGCAGGATAGGCATTCGTGTATCGGAGACTGCAACGATGGTATAGAAACGGTGGCTGTGTGTGTGTGTGTGTGTGTGTGTGTGTGTGTGTGTGTGTGTGTGTGTGTGTGTGTGTGTGTGTGTGTGTGTGTGTGTATTAATATTACTGTACCATAGCAAATACGATTCTTGGAATTATTTTTCGTGACGATAAGAATGATTTGATAAGAAAAATAATTGACTCAACCAGATGTTGTTAAGCAATTAAAATAAATATTGATAATAATAATTTATGGCTTTGATAAAAAAAAAAAAAAAAAAAATTGGTTCAATTCGTGGAATTAATTATCGTGACGATAACAATAAAAAATTATTTATAGCGTTGATAAGAAATAATTGGCTCGACCGGATGTGATTAGTAGATAAGAACTTAAAATAAAAATAATTTATGGCTTTATAAATTATATTAGGTATACATCATATTAGTGGTCATATGTTGTATACCTGACTGGATACACATAGACGAGGTAACGCGCAGGCTTTTAATATTCGTTTTTTCCTGTTCGAGGTCAAGACGTCGCTATCGATCACGTGGCTTGGGTGTGGTACTTTGTGCGCGTATGATAATTTCCATGTTTCTTTTGGTCGAGATGACGTAATGGTTTTTTCCTGTTCAAACATGTTTGAGCTCACGCGGCTTGGGTGTGGTACTTTGTGCGCGTGTAATAACTGTCATGTTTTCTATTGGTCGAGATGACGGCATTGTGTGAGTGGTGGGAAGAAGAGGTATATAATGCGTTATTATAAATACTGTTTAACTCATTCACTTCTTGTAACTCGCTGTGTTCGCTTGTATCTCATGTTTATATTGATTCAATACGGAATATATATTTGAACCAAAGAAGAAGAAGCATCATATTAAATAACAAGGTAAGTGTTTTGATTCTTAATAAGATATGTTTATGTAGAAAGCCTCTAAGCATTAATGGTGTTCTCACCTAACTTTTAGTACAAACACTAATTAAAACCTTCCTAAGATAAGTCAGTATCTTAGAAATTAGAAATATTAACAGTAAAATCTCTTAAAATATAAATTTAAAAAATTAAAAGAGAACTATTAAAAATGTCCTCTTTTATGTTATGTCACATAGATATAATTAAAATTAAATTTTGATGTATATCTGAAAAATTAAACATTTATTTAATTAAACAAAATCGAAAATGTTGTTTCCATTATAGAAACATCTAATTAAAAAAGTAAATATAATTACATTGTCTATGCATATAATCTTCGCTCATATTATATAACGAATCATGTTTTTTTAAATTGCAAATTTTATTGTAATCTGTACAACGTAAGTTATAGACTACTCATGCTTCATGTGGCTAACAAAAAAAAATATGTAAGGTACATAAAAACGATGGATATAAACGAATATAAAATGAACATAAAAGATCATGAAAGGATCATAATCGAACGTGATACACGCATAAACGAACATGAACCATACCTGAACAGTATACGAAACGAACATAAAAGTTCATGAAACTAACATGATAAAAACATGAATTCAACATAAACGAACATGAAATAACTTAAACAATCATAAAATGAAAATGAAAGTCATAATTCGAATATTAAAGATCATAACATAAACGTAAAAGCATCCTAAATTATTATAAACAAATATGAAATGTGCATAAAAACAATGATAACTTTGGTCGATTTCTTCATGCTTACATTGGAATTCGTAAGCGTAAATCGTACTAGCGCCTTTATCTTCTGATAACCAGCATTAGAGTTACTTAAACAGTCAAATTTATCTGTAACTCACACGAGTTTGGTTTAATTTACGACTAAGTTAAAACTTAAGTATACAAGACAACTAAATTAAATTATCAACTGAACTTTACTCGTTTGATTAACTCTTATCCGATTTCAATTGTTATCGATTCATTCTTACGAATCGATACTGTGTACACACATCCGGTTGAAAATTAAAACTCAAGTAGCTGCTCCCTTTAAAGTCCGCCAACTAGGTACTTAAGCTGTCTCCTCTAGGCGATTTCTTCAGTCCTGCATTGGATTTCGTGAGAGTAAGTTGTACTAGTGCTTATATTCGGATAACCAGCCTTAGATTTACTTAAACAGTCAAATTGTAAGTTATCCGAGTTTGGTTTGATCTACGCCTACAACATCATAATTGTTAGCTTAATACAGCAATTAGACCGACTACGATAAACTTAATGTAAGTATATAAGACTACATAAATATTATTCGCATTATTAATTCTCACCCGATATATAGGCTCATATTCGACCACAATCTAATTCGTGATTGTTACTGTTTTTTGTTGCAGGAACATGTCTGGAGTAAACCGTTACAAGAAGATCAGACTCTCTGCGATCGATCAAGTCGGCCGGTTCATCCTTGTTGAAAACGCATTCAATTGCAACCTGGCCACATATTACTACAAGAATGACAATCAAACAAACAAGGACATCGGACCACTTTTAAATTCTATGAAGCTTGAAATCGGAACGTTGCTGACCGAAACGGTTGATCGCTATGGTTCTATAAAATACAACATCTTAATCGAGCTGTCGTACGAAAAGCCAATGATCGATGAGTATAGAGACATATGCTTCAAAACAAAAAACTTTGCGGTCATCAACGTGAACGATATCGAACATTCGACAGAAGCTGCGTTCGAGTCATTGCTTCGCGAAGAGACCAATTTTGAAGGAAAGCAGAGCGGTTGGACGCTTCTGAGTATTGATGGGGTCTTAGTTCGCATAAATCGTTACCGTCCACTCAAAGGGTCATCTTTCATTCCTCTACCTAAATCCATCCTACACAAACATGCCGTCGTCAACGTGAAGAATAACGACGATCTTTGTTTCGTATGGTCGATCCTGTGCAAGTACGTGCAAGGTCGTGATCGTAATCGTATAGATAAGAGATACGACGCCCTATTAAACAAATACAATTTTGGTTCCCTTAACTTTCCAACACCTTTGAGTGATGTCTACAAATTCGAAAAAATGAACGATGGGGTTTCTGTAAACATTTACTCGGTAGATGAAAACGAAAACATCATTCCGATCAAGGTTTGTTCTGCTGAAAAACATGACCATTTTGATCTTTTGTTGCTAGTCGAAGGCGATCGCCATCATTTCTGTTTCATTTCCGATTTCGAAAGGTTGATAGGATCCCAGCTGACGAAACATGAGCATGGAATTAAGATTTGTAAAAGGTGTTTCACCTACTACAAAACTGATAAAGATTGTGCAAGAAAAATGGCGGATCATCTCGAAAGATGCAGCAGTAATCCTCCTGCAAGAGTAGTTCTCCCCGAAGTGCAGGAAGATGGCTCTCAACCCGTATTGCAATTCAAGAATTACCATCATATGTTTCCAGTTCCTATAGTATGTTACGCCGATTTTGAATGTATCTTAAAACCGATCGCAAAGTGCTATCCTAACCCCAAAAGTTCATACACCGTTTCTACGGAGCAGCACATCCCCATGAGCTATTGTGTGTATTTTGTAGTTCATCCTTCCACGCCGGAAGCCGTTCGAAACGTGATTCCAACAGACCCTATACTTTACAGAGGAAAAGAAGCGTCCTGTTCGTTTATGCAACTCCTCCATGACGTAGCTGCTCGTGTTGGTGAAGTCCTAAAAGTGTACAAAGTAATGGAATTTTCTGAAGAAGACAGAAATTCCTTCGACTCAGCCACAAAGTGTCAGATGTGTAATGTGAAATTCACCCCTGAGGTCCGACCGGTGAGAGACCACTGTCACATCACAGGAAACTACCGCGCAGCACTATGTTCCATATGTAACCTGAAAAGGGTTAGTCGGACCTTCATCCCCGTTTTCATACATAACAGTTCAAACTATGATTCCCATTTCATCGTCAGAGAACTAGGCTATGACGAAAAACAAATCACTGTGATCCCGAACTCTACCGAAAAATACATCTCCTTTTCGAAGAGAATCAACGACCGTATTTCCGTTCGCTTTATCGACACCTACCGATTCATGGCCTCCAGCCTAGATTACCTTGTAAAAACCATACCTACCGATAAATTCAACCATACCAAAAGGTTTTTCAACGAATCGGATATGCCCCTTGTTACCAGAAAAGGAGTCTACCCATACGAGTACACCACCTCTTGGGAAACCCTAGAAGAGACCTCTCTTCCTCCGATAGAGGAATTCTACAGCAGTCTCACGGGATCGGGTATATCCGAAGATGACTATGAACATGCGATAAAAGTGTGGGACCATTTCAAAATAAACACACTAGGTCAATATAGCGATCTTTACCTGAAATGCGACGTGCTGCTCCTGTCGGACGTTTTCGAAAATTTCAGATCCCTATGCCTTAGGGAATATAGTCTAGACTGTGCGCATTACTTCACCCTGCCTGGTTTCTCGTTCGATGCGATGTTGTTCAAAACGAATATCCAACTTGAACTGATCACAGATTACGACATCTACATGTTCTTTGAAAAAGGTATCCGCGGTGGTATTTCGGTTTGTGTTAAAAAACATGGGGAAGCAAATAACCCCTACATCCCAGATGGATATAATCCCCATCAACCGCCCAAATACCTCATCTACCTTGACGCCAACAACTTATACGGCTGGGCCTTGAGCCAATGTCTTCCGTACAAGGATATACGGTGGGTAACGACTGAAGAAAAAGATTCTGTGATGGCAAATTTCATGGCCATACCAGACGATGGTCCAACCGGATATATACTCGAAGTAGATGTCGAATATCCCTCACACCTCCACAATGCGCACAGTGACTTTCCCTTTCTGCCTACGAACGAAACCCCTCCGATCTCTAATTACCCCAAACTCATCCCATCGTTACGGAACAAGTCGAAATATATCTGTCACTTCTCCACCCTAAAACAGGCGATTAGAAACGGACTTCGGGTTACCAAAGTTCACAAAATGTTGCAGTTCGCACAGTCCGCATGGTTGAAGGGCTACATTGAGCTCAACACGCTGAATCGCCAAGCAGCTCGAAATGAATTTGAAAAAGACCTCTTTAAACTGATGAACAATGCAGTTTTCGGAAAATGTATGGAGAACGTTAGAAAGAGGGTTAACATCGAATTGGTTTCCTCTGAAAAAAGGCTGATGAAGCTCATCAGTAAACCTACCTTTCAGGATAGGATCATATATAATGAAACTCTATGCGCCGTTCAGTGCTCTAAGGAAAAGATATATTTCGACAAACCTATATACGTGGGTCTGTCCGTGCTCGAGTTGAGCAAGACTCTTATGTATGACTTTCACTATGATGTTATGAAAAAAAAGTACGGATCGAAAATATCTCTACTGTACATGGATACGGACAGTTTTTTCTACGAAGTGAAAACTGACGACTTTTACCAAGACCTACAAGAAAGTACGTTCGCAGATTACTTCGACACGTCCGACTACCCGGTAGCTCATCCCTGTCACTCGCTGAAGAATAAGAAAGTGATAGGAAAATTCAAGGATGAGTGCAGCGGAATACCGATCCGAGAGTTCATCGGCTTGAGAGCAAAACTATATACGTTCAAAACTGGTCCTGGAAAAATTATCAAAAAAGCTAAAGGAATAAAAAAGAATGTAGTTAAAAACGAAATTGAATTTGAAGATTATAAAAAGTGTTTGCTCGATAGTAATACTGTTGTGTACAGGACCATGAAGATGTTTAGATCTAAAAAACACATAATCGAAACTATCCAACAGAACAAATTAGCTCTAAGTTATTTTGACGATAAACGTGTCGCTATAGACAGACTAAATACTCTGCCGTGGGGTCATGTCAGTATCCCGCTGGAATTGAATCAAGTATTTAACGATAGGACCGAGGCGACCACATCGGAGGAAGTGATGGAGTAATTCGTGGCTAACATGGTATTCATATTAAAACATGGTCTGGAAGTGGGGTTGGAAGGCCAGCTTCTGGAGGTTGGCGGCGGGGGTCCAACAGGATCGCCGTCGCTGGATGCCCCAGGAGACGCTGGAAACCCTCACGGAAGGGCAGCACATGAAGAGCCACTAGCACGCGCGGAGACGATGCTATATGATAGTGTGTTCCATACCGTTTTGTGAGAGGGAGAGGTTTTTAGTAGGTCCCTGTGTCCGCAGGAAACCCCACATACCCCACACTTCTACTGATTATCTGGCTGCAGATTAAAATATATATATATATATAAAAAAGGAAAACAGGTATTTTAACGTTACGTTATACATATTTAAAAAAAAAAAAAAAAAAAAAAAAAAAAAAATTCGAGTGTTTTATAGTAGGCCTCTCGGGGAGAGATTTCACTCATGTAAAAAAAAAAATCTCAACGCGCCGCTGTTGCTACCTCCAGGGTGGTGTGGAAACGCAACAATCATTTTTTACTTATTTATGTAAAAACAATAAGTGAGAAATGAACCCGAGACCTACGGATGAAAGGCCGAGACAATAAAAACTATAACAGCGAGCGACTGAAAGCTATGATCTTCCATTCCACAGTAATCAAGCGAGAAATAACGTTATTTATCAGTTTGGCAATTAACTCTACACTGTTATCGCATCCTGTTTTTAAAATTATCGATCACGCGCATTCCGTAAACACTCACACATATACCGTTTCTAAGAATTGATACATCGTTTTCCCTCGTACAGTTACATCCCGTTATATTATTCAAAGACTACTAGTCATATCATTTATGCTCCTGCATTGTGTTTGTATCTTTAAATAATTGTTAAAAGGTGTAGTTAAATATTTTCTAAAAGTGACAGATCGGAACTGGATTTTATTAAACATCATCATCATCTTCTTAATAAGTTAAATGTTTTAAATATTTATCTCTTTGAAAAACATAAGTGTAGAAGGTCTGTAAGCATTAATGATATTCTCACCTAAATTTTAGCTCAAACGTTATTTAAAACCTCCTTAGATAAGAAGGTATCTCACGTCTCGAAGAGGCAGTCATTAATGCTTACAGACCTTCTACACTTATGTTTTTCAAAGAGATAAATATTTAAAACATTTAACTTATTAAGAAGATGATGATGATGTTTAATAAAATCCAGTTTCGATCTGTCACTTTTAGAAAATATTTAACTACACCTTTTAACAATTATTTAAAGATACAAACACAATGCAGGAGCATAAATGATATGACTAGTAGTCTTTGAATAATATAACGGGATGTAACTGTACGAGGGAAAACGATGTATCAATTCTTAGAAACGGTATATGTGTGAGTGTTTACGGAATGCGCGTGATCGATAATTTTAAAAACAGGATGCGATAACAGTGTAGAGTTAATTGCCAAACTGATAAATAACGTTATTTCTCGCTTGATTACTGTGGAATGGAAGATCATAGCTTTCAGTCGCTCGCTGTTATAGTTTTTATTGTCTCGGCCTTTCATCCGTAGGTCTCGGGTTCATTTCTCACTTATTGTTTTTACATAAATAAGTAAAAAATGATTGTTGCGTTTCCACACCACCCTGGAGGTAGCAACAGCGGCGCGTTGAGATTTTTTTTTTTACATGAGTGAAATCTCTCCCCGAGAGGCCTACTATAAAACACTCGAATTTTTTTTTTTTTTTTTTTTTTTTTTTTTTTAAATATGTATAACGTAACGTTAAAATACCTGTTTTCCTTTTTTATATATATATATATATTTTAATCTGCAGCCAGATAATCAGTAGAAGTGTGGGGTATGTGGGGTTTCCTGCGGACACAGGGACCTACTAAAAACCTCTCCCTCTCACAAAACGGTATGGAACACACTATCATATAGCATCGTCTCCGCGCGTGCTAGTGGCTCTTCATGTGCTGCCCTTCCGTGAGGGTTTCCAGCGTCTCCTGGGGCATCCAGCGACGGCGATCCTGTTGGACCCCCGCCGCCAACCTCCAGAAGCTGGCCTTCCAACCCCACTTCCAGACCATGTTTTAATATGAATACCATGTTAGCCACGAATTACTCCATCACTTCCTCCGATGTGGTCGCCTCGGTCCTATCGTTAAATACTTGATTCAATTCCAGCGGGATACTGACATGACCCCACGGCAGAGTATTTAGTCTGTCTATAGCGACACGTTTATCGTCAAAATAACTTAGAGCTAATTTGTTCTGTTGGATAGTTTCGATTATGTGTTTTTTAGATCTAAACATCTTCATGGTCCTGTACACAACAGTATTACTATCGAGCAAACACTTTTTATAATCTTCAAATTCAATTTCGTTTTTAACTACATTCTTTTTTATTCCTTTAGCTTTTTTGATAATTTTTCCAGGACCAGTTTTGAACGTATATAGTTTTGCTCTCAAGCCGATGAACTCTCGGATCGGTATTCCGCTGCACTCATCCTTGAATTTTCCTATCACTTTCTTATTCTTCAGCGAGTGACAGGGATGAGCTACCGGGTAGTCGGACGTGTCGAAGTAATCTGCGAACGTACTTTCTTGTAGGTCTTGGTAAAAGTCGTCAGTTTTCACTTCGTAGAAAAAACTGTCCGTATCCATGTACAGTAGAGATATTTTCGATCCGTACTTTTTTTTCATAACATCATAGTGAAAGTCATACATAAGAGTCTTGCTCAACTCGAGCACGGACAGACCCACGTATATAGGTTTGTCGAAATATATCTTTTCCTTAGAGCACTGAACGGCGCATAGAGTTTCATTATATATGATCCTATCCTGAAAGGTAGGTTTACTGATGAGCTTCATCAGCCTTTTTTCAGAGGAAACCAATTCGATGTTAACCCTCTTTCTAACGTTCTCCATACATTTTCCGAAAACTGCATTGTTCATCAGTTTAAAGAGGTCTTTTTCAAATTCATTTCGAGCTGCTTGGCGATTCAGCGTGTTGAGCTCAATGTAGCCCTTCAACCATGCGGACTGTGCGAACTGCAACATTTTGTGAACTTTGGTAACCCGAAGTCCGTTTCTAATCGCCTGTTTTAGGGTGGAGAAGTGACAGATATATTTCGACTTGTTCCGTAACGATGGGATGAGTTTGGGGTAATTAGAGATCGGAGGGGTTTCGTTCGTAGGCAGAAAGGGAAAGTCACTGTGCGCATTGTGGAGGTGTGAGGGATATTCGACATCTACTTCGAGTATATATCCGGTTGGACCATCGTCTGGTATGGCCATGAAATTTGCCATCACAGAATCTTTTTCTTCAGTCGTTACCCACCGTATATCCTTGTACGGAAGACATTGGCTCAAGGCCCAGCCGTATAAGTTGTTGGCGTCAAGGTAGATGAGGTATTTGGGCGGTTGATGGGGATTATATCCATCTGGGATGTAGGGGTTATTTGCTTCCCCATGTTTTTTAACACAAACCGAAATACCACCGCGGATACCTTTTTCAAAGAACATGTAGATGTCGTAATCTGTGATCAGTTCAAGTTGGATATTCGTTTTGAACAACATCGCATCGAACGAGAAACCAGGCAGGGTGAAGTAATGCGCACAGTCTAGACTATATTCCCTAAGGCATAGGGATCTGAAATTTTCGAAAACGTCCGACAGGAGCAGCACGTCGCATTTCAGGTAAAGATCGCTATATTGACCTAGTGTGTTTATTTTGAAATGGTCCCACACTTTTATCGCATGTTCATAGTCATCTTCGGATATACCCGATCCCGTGAGACTGCTGTAGAATTCCTCTATCGGAGGAAGAGAGGTCTCTTCTAGGGTTTCCCAAGAGGTGGTGTACTCGTATGGGTAGACTCCTTTTCTGGTAACAAGGGGCATATCCGATTCGTTGAAAAACCTTTTGGTATGGTTGAATTTATCGGTAGGTATGGTTTTTACAAGGTAATCTAGGCTGGAGGCCATGAATCGGTAGGTGTCGATAAAGCGAACGGAAATACGGTCGTTGATTCTCTTCGAAAAGGAGATGTATTTTTCGGTAGAGTTCGGGATCACAGTGATTTGTTTTTCGTCATAGCCTAGTTCTCTGACGATGAAATGGGAATCATAGTTTGAACTGTTATGTATGAAAACGGGGATGAAGGTCCGACTAACCCTTTTCAGGTTACATATGGAACATAGTGCTGCGCGGTAGTTTCCTGTGATGTGACAGTGGTCTCTCACCGGTCGGACCTCAGGGGTGAATTTCACATTACACATCTGACACTTTGTGGCTGAGTCGAAGGAATTTCTGTCTTCTTCAGAAAATTCCATTACTTTGTACACTTTTAGGACTTCACCAACACGAGCAGCTACGTCATGGAGGAGTTGCATAAACGAACAGGACGCTTCTTTTCCTCTGTAAAGTATAGGGTCTGTTGGAATCACGTTTCGAACGGCTTCCGGCGTGGAAGGATGAACTACAAAATACACACAATAGCTCATGGGGATGTGCTGCTCCGTAGAAACGGTGTATGAACTTTTGGGGTTAGGATAGCACTTTGCGATCGGTTTTAAGATACATTCAAAATCGGCGTAACATACTATAGGAACTGGAAACATATGATGGTAATTCTTGAATTGCAATACGGGTTGAGAGCCATCTTCCTGCACTTCGGGGAGAACTACTCTTGCAGGAGGATTACTGCTGCATCTTTCGAGATGATCCGCCATTTTTCTTGCACAATCTTTATCAGTTTTGTAGTAGGTGAAACACCTTTTACAAATCTTAATTCGATGCTCATGTTTCGTCAGCTGGGATCCTATCAACCTTTCGAAATCGGAAATGAAACAGAAATGATGGCGATCGCCTTCGACTAGCAACAAAAGATCAAAATGGTCATGTTTTTCAGCAGAACAAACCTTGATCGGAATGATGTTTTCGTTTTCATCTACCGAGTAAATGTTTACAGAAACCCCATCGTTCATTTTTTCGAATTTGTAGACATCACTCAAAGGTGTTGGAAAGTTAAGGGAACCAAAATTGTATTTGTTTAATAGGGCGTCGTATCTCTTATCTATACGATTACGATCACGACCTTGCACGTACTTGCACAGGATCGACCATACGAAACAAAGATCGTCGTTATTCTTCACGTTGACGACGGCATGTTTGTGTAGGATGGATTTAGGTAGAGGAATGAAAGATGACCCTTTGAGTGGACGGTAACGATTTATGCGAACTAAGACCCCATCAATACTCAGAAGCGTCCAACCGCTCTGCTTTCCTTCAAAATTGGTCTCTTCGCGAAGCAATGACTCGAACGCAGCTTCTGTCGAATGTTCGATATCGTTCACGTTGATGACCGCAAAGTTTTTTGTTTTGAAGCATATGTCTCTATACTCATCGATCATTGGCTTTTCGTACGACAGCTCGATTAAGATGTTGTATTTTATAGAACCATAGCGATCAACCGTTTCGGTCAGCAACGTTCCGATTTCAAGCTTCATAGAATTTAAAAGTGGTCCGATGTCCTTGTTTGTTTGATTGTCATTCTTGTAGTAATATGTGGCCAGGTTGCAATTGAATGCGTTTTCAACAAGGATGAACCGGCCGACTTGATCGATCGCAGAGAGTCTGATCTTCTTGTAACGGTTTACTCCAGACATGTTCCTGCAACAAAAAACAGTAACAATCACGAATTAGATTGTGGTCGAATATGAGCCTATATATCGGGTGAGAATTAATAATGCGAATAATATTTATGTAGTCTTATATACTTACATTAAGTTTATCGTAGTCGGTCTAATTGCTGTATTAAGCTAACAATTATGATGTTGTAGGCGTAGATCAAACCAAACTCGGATAACTTACAATTTGACTGTTTAAGTAAATCTAAGGCTGGTTATCCGAATATAAGCACTAGTACAACTTACTCTCACGAAATCCAATGCAGGACTGAAGAAATCGCCTAGAGGAGACAGCTTAAGTACCTAGTTGGCGGACTTTAAAGGGAGCAGCTACTTGAGTTTTAATTTTCAACCGGATGTGTGTACACAGTATCGATTCGTAAGAATGAATCGATAACAATTGAAATCGGATAAGAGTTAATCAAACGAGTAAAGTTCAGTTGATAATTTAATTTAGTTGTCTTGTATACTTAAGTTTTAACTTAGTCGTAAATTAAACCAAACTCGTGTGAGTTACAGATAAATTTGACTGTTTAAGTAACTCTAATGCTGGTTATCAGAAGATAAAGGCGCTAGTACGATTTACGCTTACGAATTCCAATGTAAGCATGAAGAAATCGACCAAAGTTATCATTGTTTTTATGCACATTTCATATTTGTTTATAATAATTTAGGATGCTTTTACGTTTATGTTATGATCTTTAATATTCGAATTATGACTTTCATTTTCATTTTATGATTGTTTAAGTTATTTCATGTTCGTTTATGTTGAATTCATGTTTTTATCATGTTAGTTTCATGAACTTTTATGTTCGTTTCGTATACTGTTCAGGTATGGTTCATGTTCGTTTATGCGTGTATCACGTTCGATTATGATCCTTTCATGATCTTTTATGTTCATTTTATATTCGTTTATATCCATCGTTTTTATGTACCTTACATATTTTTTTTTGTTAGCCACATGAAGCATGAGTAGTCTATAACTTACGTTGTACAGATTACAATAAAATTTGCAATTTAAAAAAACATGATTCGTTATATAATATGAGCGAAGATTATATGCATAGACAATGTAATTATATTTACTTTTTTAATTAGATGTTTCTATAATGGAAACAACATTTTCGATTTTGTTTAATTAAATAAATGTTTAATTTTTCAGATATACATCAAAATTTAATTTTAATTATATCTATGTGACATAACATAAAAGAGGACATTTTTAATAGTTCTCTTTTAATTTTTTAAATTTATATTTTAAGAGATTTTACTGTTAATATTTCTAATTTCTAAGATACTGACTTATCTTAGGAAGGTTTTAATTAGTGTTTGTACTAAAAGTTAGGTGAGAACACCATTAATGCTTAGAGGCTTTCTACATAAACATATCTTATTAAGAATCAAAACACTTACCTTGTTATTTAATATGATGCTTCTTCTTCTTTGGTTCAAATATATATTCCGTATTGAATCAATATAAACATGAGATACAAGCGAACACAGCGAGTTACAAGAAGTGAATGAGTTAAACAGTATTTATAATAACGCATTATATACCTCTTCTTCCCACCACTCACACAATGCCGTCATCTCGACCAATAGAAAACATGACAGTTATTACACGCGCACAAAGTACCACACCCAAGCCGCGTGAGCTCAAACATGTTTGAACAGGAAAAAACCATTACGTCATCTCGACCAAAAGAAACATGGAAATTATCATACGCGCACAAAGTACCACACCCAAGCCACGTGATCGATAGCGACGTCTTGACCTCGAACAGGAAAAAACGAATATTAAAAGCCTGCGCGTTACCTCGTCTATGTGTATCCAGTCAGGTATACAACATATGACCACTAATATGATGTATACCTAATATAATTTATAAAGCCATAAATTATTTTTATTTTAAGTTCTTATCTACTAATCACATCCGGTCGAGCCAATTATTTCTTATCAACGCTATAAATAATTTTTTATTGTTATCGTCACGATAATTAATTCCACGAATTGAACCAATTTTTTTTTTTTTTTTTTTTTTATCAAAGCCATAAATTATTATTATCAATATTTATTTTAATTGCTTAACAACATCTGGTTGAGTCAATTATTTTTCTTATCAAATCATTCTTATCGTCACGAAAAATAATTCCAAGAATCGTATTTGCTATGGTACAGTAATATTAATACACACACACACACACACACACACACACACACACACACACACACACACACACACACACACACACACACACACACACACACACAGCCACCGTTTCTATACCATCGTTGCAGTCTCCGATACACGAATGCCTATCCTGCCCCTTCCCTCTTTATTTTCTCTCTTCTCTCTTTCGGGCCGTTTTTGTATATGAATCGGCGCATGCGCACTAGCCGTTAGTGCGCACGTGCGAACTGGAACGTCGTCTCTAATAAGAGCGGATGCGATAAGGAAAATGTTTTTTTTTTTTTAATAATTAAAACCACAAGCCAATTATTTTTTTTTTGTTCTTATCGACACGATAAATAATTCCACGAATCGTATTTATTTTAATTTCTTACCTATAACTTGCGTCGTTTAAATCCGGTTGTGATTGTAAATAAGTGAAAAAATTTGTGTGATTTCATCATTCGCAATCTGTTATTGAAAGTGAATACATCGATCGGAGAGAGATCATTACATTTTCATCTTAATTAGCAAGGTAAGTTTTACTTTAATTAATTAAAAAAATAAATACTAATGGAACAGTATGGTATTATCAAATAACTTTCAATCAAATCAAATCAAATAAATTATTTAATTAAATTTAAAAAAATACTTTATAAATTAAAAAAAAATAAATACTTTTAAACAATTAAAATAAATACAATTAAAAAATACTTTTAAACAAATAAAATAAATAATATATATAATGAAACACACCAAAAAAAAAACAATGTTACGATATATGTTATTTTAATTTGTTTCAGATATTACAAAAAAATTGAAATGGTATCACGTGATCGATAGCGACGTCTTGACCTCGAACAGGAAAAAACGATTATTAAAAGCCTGTGCGTTACCTCGTCTATGTGTATCCAGTCAGGTATACAACATATGACCACTAATATGATGGAACTCAAATAACATTTGAAATCGGATCAGATTTAAACGAGTAAAGTCCATTTGATAATTAAATTTAGATGTCTTGTACATTTACTTAAGTTTTAATGTAGTCGTAAATCAAACCAAACTCAACTGAGTTATAGTTAAATTTGACTGATTAAGTAACTCTAATGCTGGTTATCAGAAGATAAAGGCACTAGTACGATTTACACTTACGAATTCCAATGTAAGCATGGAAATCGTCCAAAGTTGACATTGTTTTTATGCTCATTTCATATTTGTTTATAATAATTTTCATTTTCATTTTGTTTGACGTTTTTACGTTTCTGTTATGATCTTTAATATTCGAATTATAACTCTTTCATTTTCATTTTATGATTGATTAAGTTGTTTCATGTTCGTTTATGTTGAATTCATGTTTTTATCATGTAAGTTTCTTTCATGTTCGTTTCGTATACTGTTCAGGTATGGTTCATGTTCGTTTATGTATGTTTCACGTTTGATTATGGTTCTTTCATGATCTTTTATGTTCATTTTATATTCGTTTACATCGTTTTTATGTATCTTGTTAAATTTGACTGATTAAGTAACTCTAATGCTGGTTATCAGAAGATAAAGGCACTAGTACGATTTACACTTACGAATTCCAATGTAAGCATGAAGAAATCGTCCAAAGTTGACATTGTTTTTATGCTCATTTCATATTTGTTTATAATAATTTTCATTTTCATTTTGTTTGACGTTTTTACGTTTCTGTTATGATCTTTAATATTCGAATTATAACTCTTTCATTTTCATTTTATGATTGATTAAGTTGTTTCATGTTCGTTTATGTTGAATTCATGTTTTTATCATGTAAGTTTCTTGTTCGTTTCGTATACTGTTCAGGTATGGTTCATGTTCGTTTATGTATGTTTCACGTTTGATTATGGTTCTTTCATGATCTTTTATGTTCATTTTATATCCGTTTACATCGTTTTTATGTATCTTGTTAAATTTGACTGATTAAGTAACTCTAATGCTGGTTATCAGAAGATAAAGGCACTAGTACGATTTACACTTACGAATTCCAATGTAAGCATGAAGAAATCGTCCAAAGTTGACATTGTTTTTATGCTCATTTCATATTTGTTTATAATAATTTTCATTTTCATTTTGTTTGACTTTTTACGTTTCTGTTATGATCTTTAATATTTGAATTATAACTCTTTCATTTTCATTTTATGATTGATTAAGTTGTTTCATGTTCGTTTATGTTGAATTCATGTTTTTATCATGTAAGTTTCATGTTCGTTTCGTATACTGTTCAGGTATGGTTCATGTTCGTTTATGTATGTTTCACGTTTGATTATGGTTCTTTCATGATCTTTTATGTTCATTTTATATTCGTTTACATCGTTTTTATGTACCTTACATATATTTTTTTTGTTACCCACATGAAGCATGATGTAATTTTTATAATAATTTTTATTTGCAGCCGAAAAAACTTGAAGAGTTACGTAAAGTTGTAATACGATATTATATGGCAGCTTATTGAGCATATCTTAAACAAATAAGAAAAAATACTTTTTCTAGTTTTTTGATTAATGTTAGATATGGATAATTTATATTTTAATTATACTGGATGTATCACTTTGCATGCTTAATATTAACACCGACTAATTAAGTTAGGATGAAACGATATAAACGGTATTAGATGTGGAAAATTGCGCGCGTAAATTAACATCGACTAAAAATACGTTATGCTGATATATCGAATACTTTAGGTTAGGACGATATATCGAATTATAATCGATACGATATTAACGATATGGATGTGGCATTTTGAGCTCGTAAACTAGTCATACATTTTCGATTTTGTTTAAATAAATATGTTTAACTTTTCAGATATATTTCAAAATTTAATTTTAATTATATCTATATGCCATAACATAATAGCGGACATTGTTAATAGTTCTCTTTTAATTTTTAAAATTTATTATTCTACTTTTTTATTAAATTTATATTTTCAGAGATTTTACTGTTATTATTTCTAATTTCTTAAGACACTGACTTATCTTAGGTAGTTTTTTAAATAGTGTTTGAACTAAAAGTTAGGTGAGAACACCATTAATGCTTTCTACATAACTTATCTTATTAAGAATCAAAACACTTACCTGATTATTTACTATGATGCTTCTTCTTCTTTCGTTCATATATATTCCGAATTGATTCAATATAAACATATACCAATATTCGGATCAAAATTTTCAAATATATCACATTCAACAACGTACAGTATAAACTCTTCGTCTGCAATCAAATCCACTTTTGAAATGGTAGTGCACTGTTCGAAGTTCGCTAATTATACCAGTTGGTAGGATGCGGGGTTGACTGTTTTCCTGTTTTATAAGGAAAAGATTAATTTTTGTTTTAATCAGAGTCGAGCGGATGTGATTGGTGATAAGGATGTCGAAACAAGCGGTTGATAAGCGTTTCCTGTTTATAAGGAAAAAAAAAATTGTTAAAACTTGAGCAGATGTGTCTGCAATAGATAAGCAGGTCTAAACATGATTGTGCAGTTATTTAGCGTTTTTCATAAGGAAAATAATAACGATTTATATCTACTTGTTCGTTGACGTAATTGTTATAGTTTTTATTATATTTGTATATTTATATTTTAAAAGGTTTTATTATTTTACCGGGATTCGAACCCGGGATCTCCGGATGAAAGGCTGAAACTCTACCACTCACGCCACGGAGCTGTCAGTAGCTCAATGTTATAGCCTCGCACGAGGTGCTCACCTCGCCTTGTTATAGCCTCGCACGAGGTGCTCACCTCGCCTCATCTAGCCTCGCACCAGGGTTCACATAACATGATTGTGCAGTTATTTAGCGTTTTTCATAAGGAAAATAATAACGATTTATATCTGCTTGTTCGTTGACGTAATTGTTATAGTTTTTATTAAATTTGTATATTTATATTTTAAAAGGTTTTATTATTTTACCGGGATTAGAACCCGAGATCTCCGGATGAAAGGCTGAAACTCTACCACTCACGCCACGGAGCTGTCAGTAGCTCAATGTTATAGCCTCGCACGAGGTGCTCACCTCGCCTTGTTATAGCCTCGCACGAGGTGCTCACCTCGCCTCATCTAGCCTCGCACCAGGGGTTCACAGCGTCGAATGACCTTGAAATTGCGTTTAAACCGGCATTTCTATTCTACTTGTGTTTGTATATCTATATTTATACATCTTATATATATAGAATGATTCAGGAGAAAGGAAAAATGATTGAGGACTGATTCTACAGCTTGAAACAAGGAAAAATGTTCATGCAAATTTAATGTAGTGGTTTCTAAATCAGCCGATCATAGGTTTAATCTCTGACGAGGGTTCGATACTTTTTTACTTATCATTCTAAACATTATACATAGTAAATAAAATATATGTTGCCAATCGGTAAGCCACGGCTTAGCCAAAAGTTATTTTTATTATTTTCATCTTATGCTTGTCACCCATTGACAAACAGCATGATACCAGTTCCTAACAAGCTGTTGCTTCCCAGCGGGTGATAGTGAGGAAGATAAAAAGGCTGCAGTTCGTCGTTGTATTGATGATATGTTGTTGTCGAAAAATAATCACCTGTATTGCGGCTTTCTAAATATCACTCGTCACCCGCTGGCAACCAACAGCTTGTCAAAAACTGGTAACATGCTGCTTGTCACCCATTGGCGTCCTCGTCTCAGGGAGCCAAGGATCAATGAGCCCAGTATATCAACCGGTGCCCAGCCACCCAATGGCGTGCCACAGTTCCATGGCACAACCACCCAGTGACAAGCCTTCCGGATGTAGTATCTGCTTTTTCAGACTAGTAAAGTAAATATGAATTTTATTTTAGGTACGCACTTTTAACTGTTGTTATGAAACGGTATTTATAATAATTTTATTATTACTTTAATTTTATATACTTAACACTTCTGACAAAAGTTACAAATATAATTTTTCTCTTCATTATGCGTAATAAGGTGGGATTTTAAATCATCATCTTGAATAAGGGAAGAGACTTTTGACAAAAGTTATTTTTTCTTTTTACCATGAAAGTTAATGCATCTCTAAAATTTACATTGAATATTTCATCACAATATTTTCACAAACCAATTTCTTTCCTTTCTGCATAGGTAACTTGTTTTCACTACTTATATTCTCGACTAAATTTTCTTCTGTTGGTACATCACCATATGCATACTTACATTCACTCATTTTTTTTTTTATAATTCCATCATGTACAGAATTATTTATCCATCAATACAATTTTTGGTAATTCCCTTGACGGTTCCTTTATCAATAGTAACCTGTAAAATTAAAAATAACTAATAATTACGATTGCAATAGAAAGGGACACAACAAAAAAGTCAATGTCCAATAATGACAGAACAAAAATGGCATCATCAGTTTGTTTTATTCATTGAGTCCACTGTTACAAGGTACACGTACCTTGACGTGCTTGAAAACTATGCTGTTTCTCAGATTTTTGTATGATACAGTTTCCAACAAGACGGTGCTCCACCACACTTTTATTAACATGTTCCTGAAAAATGCTTCGGGATTTTGAAACAGATGAGAGGTCCAACCGCACAGCAACCTAGATCTCTCAGATATCGCTCACTCTTTTGGATTTTTTTGTTTGGGGTTTTATTAGAAGTTGTAACGCAAGAAAAGTTTGAGATCTGGATGATTTTTAAAAAAAATAAAAATGATCTAATAATGCTGCAGATGCTCCTAAACACCTACGAAATTCCTAAGTTAGATTATCGTCTAGATGTCTGCCAAGCTACAAAAGGTGCATAACATTGGAGTTGAATAACCTACACTAAAATATGGAGAGTTGCTGTTTATTTTTAAAAAAAATTATTAAATTATATAACCTGGTTCTCTTAATATAAAATGTCGTACACTTTCATACTGTACAATTACTTACTCTTAGACCAGATACCGTATAGATATAATTTAGTATATATATATATATATATTAAAAATGTTTTTAAATTATAAAAATATGACGTCAAGGCATAAAGTCATATTAAAATAATTTTTAGTAAAGTAATTATGTATGTTGCCCATTTAAGTGAACTTACTTTACTACATACTGATTGAAATATATTAACTTTTTTTTTTTGGGGCGGACCGACTTGGTGGTATTGCACCGCCCAGGGGAGTGTCTTTTAACTATAATAGGCCTCCCCACCTGCCGGCTACATACCGGCATGGCAGGTCGGCCTACCGGTGTAGCTCTTTTGAGAGAGTAAAAAATTAATTTGCTCTTTGTGTTGAGAAACAATGCATAATTACATTATCTCTAGGCTAAAAGAGAGGAAAATTTGTTCTTCATTTAATTTTAAAATAAAATTAAAATTTGTTGTTTTCTTAAAAAGAATTAAACAAACTTCGATCTAGAGAATCGGGCATTTAATCAGAGGGTTTCCTAGTTAAAATGTGGCTCAGGCCAGCTAAATTTCCATTTTAATGAATGGTTTTCATCCATATCTGTCTGTTACAGGTCACTTTAAGACCAGTGTTGCTTCAAATGTCGGTGGAAGTATTTCGGCGCATCCTCTTACCTCTTGGTGATAGTTCTGCTGGTAGGTATCTTAATG
Organism: Lycorma delicatula; assembly: GCF_047948215.1. Taxonomy (NCBI): domain Eukaryota; kingdom Metazoa; phylum Arthropoda; class Insecta; order Hemiptera; family Fulgoridae; genus Lycorma; species Lycorma delicatula. The sequence goes on from NC_134458.1 coordinate 168,574,141, forward strand.
CGACTGTTTGTTATCAGCATGTTATCTTCAATTTAGTTTTCATTTATTTAATAATAATAATTATTATTAGTTTTTTATTTTTTATTCTTATTTAGTAATTTTTTGATCGCTTGTATGACTGTTTGATCTGTGTTGTAGATATAATATTGTAAAGCTTGTTATTTTTGAATTTGCTTTTGTATATTATTTTGTAGTTATGTAGTTTAGTTTATAATTAGTTATTATCCGATTTACCATATTTATGTAGTTAAATAAATTGAACGAAAAAGCGGTATTTAAAAGAAAAAGTGTGAATTTACCTTCAAATTTTATGTTTTTATTACCACCAGGAAAGTTTGAATCTGTAATTTCATAAAATAATCAGAAAAATTAATAAAAACAATCAATTTTATAAGTTCTTGTTAAATTAAATATGAATTTTAATCGCATTATTTTTTTGGCATTAATTTTTTTAAATTATTTTTTTGGATTTTACAATTTGTTACTATTTATTTGGGTAACAGAAATTATTTATTACTTTAAAAAAAATTGCTTGTTGATAGTTTACCACAAAATCTTACAGAGAATCAATCTTCTTGTACTTGGGAATATGGAAATGGAAATTTTGTAGCGCATGAGAAGTGCTGTATCATACAAACCCAGGACCCCCAAATGAAAGATCGAGATGCTACCACTCTGTCATTGAGATCAGCTATATTTAAATAAGAATAATAATAAGTAATAAATAAGTTATTTATTTCGTTTTGAATAACACAAAATTTTTGTGTTAAACTTTTTCTTGAGAATTTTGGTAGAAATTATTGACCATTTTTAATCAATTTCTCGACTCGGAAAACTAGAATCGTGTGTTGTTTAAAAATGTAAAATCCATGAAGTTTGTCAGATTTTCTTAGAAAGCATTTTGGTTTGGCAATGGCTGTTATTTCCTTATTCTTATTTAATAAAATTATTTGCATCTAAACTTTCCACCATCAATTCTCAGCTGAGGTTCACATTCCTGAAAAACCAGAAATGAGCTTTTCAGCTACCTCAGAAATCAGTTATTTGTTTACTTCCTGTACAGAAATATTATTTTCATAGCGGCATTCTACATAAAGAAACCAGTTCTTTTCAGAACATTACTTTTCCTCTAACCGCATTATTTCTTAACACAAAATACACTTTAACCCTAATTTTCCTTAGTTGAGGCTTTTTTCAGAAGTTATTTACTTATATTTTAATAATTTCCTTTTCTGTCTTTTTATTTTAGCCCTTTTCCTTTAATCACTAGCCATGTATATGTTATACTGTTATTATTGCAGTGTTTTTCTAACATAAAAGATCAAATTAATTGTGGACTAGAACAAGGCTGATTACTTCTGATCAGTTAAAATATTTATAAAAAAGAAAAAAGTAAAGAATTCTTTTAGCAAGTATGAGTAATTTCAAACAACAGCAATTCACGGTAAGAAACTATTAAAATAAAAATAAAATTCTTAAAACCCGTAATAAAAAAACCCATGATAAACCATAAAATATCAAAAATTTAACAGTAAAAAAGTTTTTTTTTTCTTTTAATCAGTAAATGAGAAGACTTAATGAAAGATAGAATTTATTCTTGTTGAGGAGTCTGGAACATAGAGGTTAGATGGGAAAGTATGTTAGTGACATGTTATTTAGAGAGATTGGTTATTTTTAATCACTGAACTCCTGATCAGTTGTAATACATTTGGATTAATAATTCATGAGTGTTAAGAAGGCAGGCTAATTACTGTATGAGAGAGGAATAGCATTTAAAATTGTGAATAAGCGGTAAAATTATTGAAATACAGAAAATAGTTGTTTGGAATATAAAATTAATAATAGTCTCAAATAGGAATTAGATTTTAACATTAATATTTAACAAGGAATCCCTACATTTATTTTAATTGTTTTATCAGAAATTAAACAGAATAGTTCAACATTACTGTTTATAAAAATAAGTTTTTTTTATTTTTGTTTTTGTCTTTGCATTTACTCATTTCTTTATTTACTATATAACAGCATAACATGCTAAAATGAAGCATTTGTAATGCAGGCTAGTAGAATTAATTTCTTAAGATTGTATTAATAAAATAAATCTTATCCTTTTTTAAATTCACTGTTGTAAGCATTATTCTTCTTTCAATTTCATGAATCTTTGTATTGTATTAGCAACTTTTTTAAGAGCGAACTGTTTCTTTGTTTGTATTGGTATCCTTTTATGTTGTAATCCATGTTTGGTAATTTTACTGTCTTAATATTTTGTTCATCATGATCCTTTTTTTTCTATCAAATTTTATTAGTCTGTTTTATTTCTCTTACTTTTTACACTTTATTCTTCTTAACCATCTTGGTTTATTGTGGAGGAGGTTAAGTTCAAGGCCCAGCTGAAGTAATTATACTATTACTGTACCAGCTCCTTCATGCTGACCTCAGCTACCATTCTGTTTTGTTTGATTGTAATTAATAACAACACATTGTAACAGTTAATCGTGGAAGTAATGAGGACATGAATGGATGTATGTCATTGAGTAAAAAATGGATGCTTATGGGCCTCAAATTGAGAAAGGCCTTAGCTATCATTCGGTTTTTAGAGTTTTGCTTGTTTGTCAACAACATTGTATCATAATTTTTTTTGATCGGTTCTGAATCTATCAAATTTTCTTTGTTATTTTTCTGAATTTCTTCTTTCATATATAAAGATTTAGTGAAAGACATTTTACATAAGAAGATTTACTTAAGAAGATTACATTCTTTTTCACATCCCTTTTTTTCCTTTATTTTCTTATAGTCTAAAATCAGGCTGCTGATTTCTGTAGGTATCTGCTTTTTAATGAAACTCGATTTAAAGAATGATTAATGATAATTTAATACATTACTGCCGGGTTGCCTAGCAAAAATTAGCCGAAATTACCTGTAATTAAATATATTGTAATTAATTCATTTTAATGAATTGAAACTATATTTTTTTTAAGTGAAGTTAAGGTCATTTGAAAGAAATGATGTGAAGAATGTAAAAAAAAAGTAGTTGCCAGCTCTCAGTCAAGCACAACCTCCAAGTTGACAGATGTAAACAGATATTTTATTGTTAATTATTTATGTTCCTTGTGTTTTTAAAAAAAATTGAAGTTTAATTTCTGTATACGATAGTCGCATTGTGTTCTTGTTTACAACATGAAGTAGCATGCGCATTCCTTCTCTCTCGTTCACACACATCCAGACTGAAAGTAATTAGTTCAAATAATGGCAACCACTACTTGTGGCCATTTTTTTTTAGGCAACCATGTGTTATCATGTACTGAAAAAATTAAACTTCAGTTTAGTATACAGTTTTTTTTAAAACATGATGAGTGTAAATAATTAACAATAACATACTTGTTTATATATGGCAACTTTCAGGTTGCAGCTGACTGAGAGCTAGCAACCATATTTTTTTATAGTTTTCATATCATCTTCTTTCAAATGAAGTTTAATTCACTTAAAAAAAATATAGTTGAAATTCATTAGAATGAATTAATTACGATATATGTAATTAAATGTAATTGGTGCTAATTTTTGTTAGGCAATCTGGCAGTAATGTGTTAAATTATCATTAATCATTCATTTAAATCAAGTTTCATTAAAAAAACAGATACCTGCAGAAATCAGCTGCCGGATCGTGTACTATTTTCTTAATTTCATTATTTTTTCTTTACACTTTAATCATTGACATAATTTTTTGTAAAATTTTAAACATTTTCTACTAAATAAATTATTAATTTACAATTAGGTAAATTAATTTTAGATTAACATTTTTTTTAACTTTTAACCTTTTTTCTTTTGTCTTTTGTCTTTCATAGAGATTCATTCTTTGTAAACTTCATTTGTATTTATTTTTTTAAAATGTAATTTAATTCTGATATGGCCACTGGAAGTGTTCATTTCAGAATCAGTTTCAGTATTATTTTTTTATGGAATTCATAACAGAAAAATCCATGTTCGCATTCTGGGTTGGATGCTTGAAAAGTTCCTGTAATGTTATATATAGAGGAAAGATTGGAAGGAGGATTGGTTCAAGGTTAGTTTGGACAAAGGTTAATGTATCGATAAAGTCTTGAACAGTCGTAGATTAGTTTTCTGTAGAATTGCAAATTTCAATTCTGAATATTAGTTTCATATTTTATTTGTATTAACATTTTTATTTGCCAAAACGTGTGAGTGCTGTTTGGAAAGCTGTATTATATTTTGCTTTCCGAAATTAAAATTGTTTCCTGAATTTGTAATAATTTCATTATCAAATGCTTGCCAACCTTTTGATAATGATAGTCTGCTCTGATATGATGATTTGATAAACTGGAAATCTGCTCTCTAAGTGCAAACATACACGTTCAGTAAATCAAGTAATAGTAATAATCTCAATGTAATTTTGATGCTGTGATGATATTTCTCTTACAGTGTCACTCCAAAAAATTTCTTGTCTCAAATATTTGGTTTTTATTCTGTTCATTTTAATTTCCGATGAGCATCAGTAATTATTAAATCACTTTTTTGTAGATATGTACAAGTAAGCTCGTCCATTACATCTTTCAGAGCTAATATTGTTACCCGATATTGTAAGTTAGTCAGAATCTTTTCACAATATTTACAATTAGGGTCATTCCATTCTGCTATCTGACTTTTACAATACTCAATTAATGTACTGTCTCATAATTACTGAAGCGCTAACTGTGAAATACCTGGACAATCATCTAACCTCGTTTAACGGTTTAAATAATATAACATCATGATCTGACGCTTAGCAAATTCTTTAGAATTTTTCTTGTTTGTACTAGATTGATGTAACATTTTGTATACAAATGTACAAAATGGAAATAAAATTTTCTATATCCTACATAATAGATACATTTTTCCACTAGTCATCTAATCCTATTTCTTCCCTAAGAATATCTTCCGTAAGAAAGTTGCGTTGTATGCTACGCCCTAGTCTCAACTAAATGTTTCATTGAGTATATTTGCAATAGCTGATTGTAGATGCACAGGGAATAAATTGCTGTGTGCAATTTATTCCAATACTTCTAAAATCATTGCGCAGCTGTGCATCTGCACAGCTTTAAGGGAACTAAGCACACAAAATAATTGCAAGTTATATTTTTATATACTTAAAATAAAAAAAGGTACTCATTACTATTTTTAATTTAACGCGATTAAATGTTGTAATGCGAATAAACAGTATCAACTCAGAAAGCGATTTGGGCCAATTAAAATAATAAAAAAGATTGTATAAACCTGTGCTATACATTTACGTGAAAATGCTTAATTTTCTGTTTGCATTTTATATTTTTTAAAGTAGAAGTTCATATCTGATGAATAGTACAGTTCTTATACTGTTGTTGAGATATGTATTCTTTTCAATAATAACTGTTCAGTTACAAAACTTTTGTAAGCTATTGTATGCAAAATGTAATAATCTATTATGCAGGGTGTTCCACGAAGAAACTGAGGAATTTTCACGATATGTTCTATCGGTGAAAATAATGAAAAAACTTCACATAAACAATTCTGGCAACGCTTTATTTTCAAATTATGACTAATGAAAGATTTCACCCAAATTTAAGCTCTTCTAATAAAAAGAAGCCCTACTGTAATTTTTTGGACCCAAATAAGGAATAAAGTTGGTGGTTTCTTATGTAAATTGAGTCGGGAAACCCAATAAAAAGTAAATAAAAACTTTTAAAAATCAGTCTTTTTTATTGAAGCAAAACAGACCAAAAATAGACAGAAAATCATATTACTTTTTCTGTTCCTAATTAACATTTTCCTTAATATAGCAAAACAAAAAATAAAATACATGAAATGATAAAAGGTAGAATAATTAACATGTTACAGTAATTTTTCAAAATTCCCTCCTACACAATGTACACAGCATTCTTCCTGACATAAAATGTTTCCAACGGCTTTCTGTATCATCTCAGGATCGTTTTGTATAATTCAATAACATTTTGTATTTTAATGAGTAACACTTCTTTAGTATTAACATTTTGCCGGTATAGTATCGTTTTCATGTGGTCCCAAATGAAGTAATCTAGTGGCGTTAAGTTAGCTGATTATGGTGTCTAATTGTTTGTTTATCACATCCAATCCAGTTTAAGAAATTAGCATTCAAATGATTTAGAACAACTAAAGGAAATTGTGGCGTTGCACCATCTTGCGGGAAAATCATTTGCAATCTAGTTTTCCAAAAAGCCAGGAAATTATTTCTCAAGAAATGAATGTATGCATCTTCGTAAGGTTTTTCATTTAAAACAAACGGTCCAGAATTTTGTTATAAATAATACCACACCAAACATTGAAGTTAAGTCTATGTTGGAAACTAGTTCCACCATACATGTGGATTGTCTTCGCTCCATAAATGACTATTTTTAGAATTCTAAAGAAGAATTTCAGTTTTTAAAGTTCTCTGTTGTAAAAGTGGCTTCATCAGTAAATAAAATTGAATTTACCTCATCGGCGTTGTCTGGAAGCCAATGACAGAAGTTTAACTGCTGGGAGTAATCTGTTGGCTCAAAATTTTGAACCTTCTGCAGGCGGAAAGGATAAAAATTTTTTTTTGTATAGGATATGCCACACTTTGTAACAAACCAGTGCAACATGAAATTCACTTGTACTAGTGCCTGGGCTATGTTGAATATGCTGAATCACAGTGTTCATCATTAACACGATGATTTACTTGCATTCAATAGAAAATGTACATGTTGGAAATTTCGCTTTTGTCCGTAAATGTTGATTAACTAAAAATTTTTTAAAAAGAATGTTTATTAGGTGCTGAAAGAATAATATGATTTTCTGTCTGGTTTGCTTTAATAAAAAATGATCTTTAAAAGTTTTTATTGGCTGCATTTACATTAATTTTCTCAGAATTAAATTCCCTACAAGTTTTGCTAATATTTAACATTTATTAATCGTTTAACAAAGCTGTTGTCTTACAAACGTAAAAAAATTTTGTTTTTCAATATCAGATTTTGTATTTTACGTCACATATTTTAAAGACTACTGGAGTTATAGTTCTGGGACCTGTTTTATCCTATTTCTCGCCTCAAATTACATAATATACCGTAAAATTTACTCCTTAATTTGGTTCTTAAAAATTACAGTAGTGTTTCTTTTTATTAGAAGATCTGAAATCTGGAAGAAATCTTCAGTAGCTGTAACTCGAAAACAAAGCATTTTCAGACCTATGTTTGTATGAACTTATTTCATTATTTTCACTGATAGAACACGAACTAAAAGTTTTTCTGTTTTTCGTGGGACACTATATATCAAAAACTACATCTTTTAAAGATAGATAATTTACTAAATATTAAAAATAAAATGTTTATCTTATACCGTTCATGTTAGTATAATTAGTTATAACAGGTTCTCAATTAGAGAAGAATGCAGTCGCTTCACAGTGGTCTGCCGCAAGGCAGCTATGTAAAACATATTGTGGGGTTATCTGAAACAACTGAATTTTTTCAGTTTTTTTTCCAGTTTTTTGTTTTTTAAATATAGTTCTGCTGAAACTGATGATTTGAAGAACAAAAAAGCTTTTATGACGAATAAAAACTCTGTCCTTAATCATAAGTAAATATTGATTTTTTAAAAATGTAATCTTTTAAATTTATGGAATTTGTAGAACTTAATAAGGTTTAATATGGTATAGTTAAGTCTAGTAAGGCACTCAAGACAGGACGGACCGGCATTGGGTAGCTCAGATGGCAGTGTAATTTGTGAGTGTAATTGTTGTGTTATGTGTAAAAGTTTTTTACAACAAAACATAGAGTAAGACGTGTATTCTAGTGAAAGTTTCATCAAAATCGGACGGAAAATAGCTGAGTTATAAGTGTTTTAGTCTCAAATACGGTACCGCATGGCAGGAACAGGTGAAGCCGTTAGTTGTAATTTTTTAAACACAGTATATAGTTTTGTAAGGTATTGTGAATTGTAGGGTGTGTTTCTAGAAGTATTCCAAAACAAGTTTGTGCAAAATCGATGCGTTAGAAGTGTAGTTATTTAAGTTTTTCTGTAGCAATAGGTTAACACGTGGTGTCACTTTTAGGCGCTTACTGTATTTTTTAGGGTATAATTAGGGCCTATTAGGAAGTGTTAGAACTTAATATAGATTAGGATAAGTGCTGGTGTTAAATTTGACGACGATCGTACCGGTAGTTTAGAAGATATTAAGCTTTTAAGTTTCTGTAAAAAACACGTTGTTGGTTAAAAATTGTCCAGGAAGTGGCGGAATAATACCAGCATAGAGGTTGCAGGCAAAACTACACTGCAGCCAGAGTACGGGAGAGTACAAAGCAGGGCTTCCAGCGACGGGAGTTGGCAACTCATAGGGTATTATACCAATAAATTTATATTTTATTCTTTTTCATATAAGACTTGATTTCACCACTCTTTTTAGTCAGCGTGGAAGACCATAGGCAGTAGTACTCCATCCAGAGTACAGGGAGGACTGAAGTAGCGCTCCTAACAGTGAAAGGTGGTACCTTATAGGGTACTTTACCAATTAGTTATATTTTATCATTATTCATACGCGTTTTATTTATTTTAATTTTTTTTAGTTAGTTTTTGTACTTGTGGTACCAGCCGACAGGCAAAAAAGTGGGTTTTTTTGGATTCTTTTTCAAAATTAAGTTAGTGGTTCGTCGTTCACTACGACTCACGCCATCAAAGACTGAAAAAAATTTCCGAAGTTTTTCTAAGTCTTTCTACTAAGCATATATATTGAGTTAGGGGTCATCTAGCCCCAAACCCTTTTGGGTCTAGGCCGGAGCCAAACTTTTGATACGTGTGTGACATATGTATCAAAAGAGTAAAAAGTAAAATAAAGATACAATGCAGCGGTGGGAGAGGGTTTTCCCTCATAAGGAATTTTTTTTTGAAAGCCTGTATATCTTTTGTTTTTTATAAATAAATTACATTGCACTATGACGGATCATGTCACGATTAGTCTGGTAGATACGGTGTTCCATTAGTAAATAAAGATAGCTGCTTGAAGTAAATAGTAAGAAAATTTAACAGTGCGTTTCAAAACACCAAAAGAGAAGCGGTTAGAGTACTTATTAATATGTAAAAATAGGAAATATTTGAAATAACAGTGATGCAATCAGTTATTTGTTGATAAAATAAAGTAAAAATTCAGATAACCGTACTACTTGTAAAGTATAAAGAGGAGGATGCAACCGATCCGGTTTTTTTTTTTATTAATGACGGTTAACTTTGACTAGCCGTGGCAGCAGTTTTCTCATTAATTTTTTTTTATTTCTGTTTTGATATGAATATTTGATACATTAATATAGTCATTACCACAGAACATCAGTTAAAAGTGAAAATATTGGGAATGTAAAATATTTTTTTTAATATTATTTAATTAATTATATTACATAATTTGAAATAAATTATGATATAATTAATTATGATTAAAAGAGTTAAATTTTATTATTTACTTATTACAGTATAAATTATGCAATATAACATATAAATAAATAAAAAAATGTGTTATGTATATATATATGTGTGTGTGTGTGTATGTGCGCGCTTGTAAATTATACTAATGTTTTATATTATTATGAAATTATAAATATTATTGTTGTTATTATAAAATTCTGTTATATTATTGATTATTATTATTATTATATATATTTGGTGCTAATTATTTATATTTTAAGTTAGTTGTAATTATTTACAAATGTTGACAGCAAATGATTTTAAAAATATCAATCTAGAGAGGGTTGTCCATATATAATATTTAGATTTTATGAGTTAAAATTGATATACTGACTCGTTTTGGGCTTCATATGGTCATTTGCATTACGGCATCATACAGTCATGTTCTAGTAATACAGCAGAACAATCTCTTCTTTTTTTGTTGAGGTTGTATTCTTTGTAATGATGTATTGTCTTGGATCTATCTGGGGAGGGTTGAAAAAAACAAATTCTCACCTGAAATCTTTTTGTATAACTAATACTCTTTTCCTTAAAAATTCGAACTTAACTAAAATTTTCTGACAACAAAGTTGTTATATTTTTCTGGGATTGGTAATTTATTTGTCTTAAGAGTGGAAATATAATGGTATATTAAAAACAGTTTAAAAGTTGAAAAAATAATCTATATTTGTAGACTTTGATTGGTTTCCTCAATCCCAATATACCCCCGACTTATTATTATTTTTTTTTGGCTGCTTGTACAACTACTATGCTTAGAAGACATAAAAAAAAGTTTTTGGTTAAAAAATATGCAGTAGATAAAAAAATAACTTTTTTGATTTTTGACTAAGGGGAGAGTTTGGGGCAAAATTTTGTTTAAATGGTAAGATTAGGATATATGTCTGTACTGAGCTTTATATAAATTGGGGTTATGCTTATAAAATTTTCAGAAATTGACCCCAAACATGTAACAATAAACTGCATATATATGGTGATATACACGAGTCTCTATGCTAAATTTCGTGTGCCTGGTTTAAAATTAATTAATCCAGTCAAAAGTTAAGCCTCAAACATGCCAACATTCATACATATGTATGAGCATTACCTTCCTTTTTCTGCTTTTTATCAATTTACTGTTGAGTAAAGACATTGTATTTTTTATATTTTTTTCACAGAAGGAGCGTACATGAATTTTTTTTACATTATCTAAAGTGTTTGATGCATATAAAGAATCTGAAAGTATAATCTGTGCTGAGCAGAGTTACTTTTTCTGAAAATAATGTTGTTTACTAAACAACTAGTCTTTGGTAGTGAACAGAGTGAGATGTCCCCCTGGAATTAGTGATGAAGCCATTGAGAAACCATTCTCTCTTGTTTTTTTTAATTAAAATCTGGCTCATTTTAAATGCCAGGTCACCTGTTGAATTTTATTTTACAAAATTTTTTATGAAAATTTTACTTACCAAATTGTTAATAATAAAGAGTGTGAAATACTATCAAGCTTCTTTTTTCTACTCTGTACTAAATCTTTGAAAGATTTTTTAATTTTGAGTTTTTTTTTTTAATGGATTATTTATGGATAGCATATAATTATTTGGTTAATTGAAAGCTTAAATATATTATTTATAATTGATGAGAATATTTTTTTGGTAATTTGATAGTATTATCCGAAGGAAGTTGATAAAATCCAAAATGTTTCTAATTTCATGTAAATTAGATAATAATGAAGATTGATTATATGCACAACACTATCAGTTGACTTTGCTGGTAATGTAATACATAATATTAATTTCAGATTATAATTAATAAAACTGTTACATGTTACATTATTTGTATATTAGTTGTAAAGAAAATTTTATCTAATGAAACTACGAAAAAGATGATATTTTAATCATATTTTCAGTAACAGTATAGGTTAACCTGGAATTTTACAAATAAATTTTATTTCTACATTAGTTTAAACAATTAAAAAAAAAAATTATTGAGTATAGATTGAAGATTATAAATAAAATATTTATTGTTCCTTATGAATATTTAATGATATTTAAATTGATGTTATTTACTGGCGTTCTTTATATTAAGAAGTTAGCGTTTAGAGTGTTGTAGGCCTACTGAGAACTAGTTGAACAAGTCTATTTGTTTTAACCCTCGAGTTGGTTATATTGTTATACTTTTTCATTCATGAATTCCAGCACTATTAAGAATATCTTTATAAATAGATTAAAGTTTTATATATATAATTACATAATTTAATTAATTATAAAATCAAAACCACCAGATACAGTACATTAAAAGTAAGAGACACTTACTTGCATACTTACTTTGGTTTTACTTGCATACTGTGGTACGAGAAAGATATTTTAATGTTATATGACAATGCTATTGTATTCTACATCTAATTTCTGATTTTAACTGCTGACAATGAAGTAAATCTTTGAAAGCGCTATAGTTGGTAAGCATCTTACTTTTAATAAACTGTACCTGGCTGTTTTGATTTAACTAATTTGTGATTTTAATTTAATTAATTAAATTATATTATTCGATACATTAGGAAAAATGTCTGAAAAAATAATAAAATATATGTATATATATATATATATATATATATTTGCATGGATTGCTTGGAGTAACGTTTTTTATTTTTTTTTTAAATTTAGGGAAATCATCCCATCCCATTGATCTAACTTTTTGTTTATTTATCATACAGGATTAATAAAATCACAATAAAATTAGGATGATGAAAATTTATTGTGAATTTATTTGGAATATAGGTCATGTTTTAAAAAGTCCAGTTTATTGAAACTGGAATAAAAGGAAATAAAAGATATATTTGAACTTTAACATAACATCATTTAAAAATCTTTCCGTGTAATAAATGATCGTACTTTGATATGATGGTACATATACGTTTGTAATAAACAAAAGTATTTAATAATGGTTCTTTTATAAACTATCTAACAGGGGTGTACTTGTAAATTTTCCAGTACTGAACATTTAATTTATACTATAGGATACTGCAAAATTACGGTTCACAGTCACAGCAGCTGGTTATATGACACCGTTATGAAAAATGCATGTTAATTTTTATGTTTACATTAAAAATCTTTTCTTTTTTTTGCCATATTTGTAACTGTTTTTTGTGAATTAGATTTTTAGTGACTTATTTTACTGCCAAGGACTATTTTTCATGCTGTCTTGATTTTTATAATTTAGGTTATTTTTTTTTTTTATAAGCTAATAGTTTGTTAATAATATATCAGTAAAAACAAAGATGAAGAATTAAAGCAAAGTTTTAATATCCACAAAAACATTTTAATACGTAAAAATTCATCATACATGACTGACTTAAAGAAGTGATAATTTCTTTCATTAAGAAATATAATAATAACATAGGCCAGACAGACTTTAAGTTAAAACTAATTTTATGAGAAAGGGCAATTTTTTATTTCTCCTAAAAAGCGCTGTACTGGAACAGCATTCCTGTGCTCTCTGGCATCAATGCATTCCTGATATGAAAGCACGTTCTACAAAATAATGTACGATTAAAAATTTGTTTTATAAGAATCTAAATACAACCAGAAAAGTAATTTGTAATGTGTTTCAATGTAAGAAGTAAAATTTGGATGGATTCCCATCATAAATTATAAACAGAATTTTTTTAAAAAAAAAGTAGAAAGCTTTGAATTATACGTTACCTCACTTCCTTGATATACTTGATTTGGTGCTGATTTATATATATATTTTTTTAAAGTAGCATACGTTTAGTTATTGATGAGCACGGGATTGTTTCTCATAAATTCTGGCTAAATTTATACTTTCTGTATTGTCAAACAATTTTTCATGCATGTACTTTTTTTGGGCATAAGAACTAAATAAGAGAGACTTCTGTGATTTAAAATCAACTAACCAAGATTTGTGTTGATTTCAGATCCAATATACAAAGCGCTGATTAATTAATGTAATTACATTTCTTTTGTAATGTTACTTTGTTTACGCTTATTAAATTATGATTAATTTTTCTTCCGTGAACTTTAAAATGTCTTGTTTTATATATCAAAGAAATCGGTATTGTCAAAAGTTAAAAACTTCTGTTGTTTTATGAGATATTGACTTTTATTTTTATGACGCTTATTGAAAAAATTAAATCAAGTGGAAAACCAATTTTATTTACCACCTGTGAGGGGGAGTTATCCTTATAAGTATTCCAGTTGTAATTTTTTTTTACTTATATTTCTTCCACTTTGTATATTTTTCATCTATACATTTAATTTTTATGTGCTTTTTTTTACAAATGCACGTGTATGTATTATTTTCTTTATTAATTCATTTTTATGTTTTGAGTGTATGCGTATATTAATTTTAATTAATTTATTTTATCGTTTAATTACCAGTTAATATTAAACAAAATTAATTAATAAAGGTAAGAAAAAATAATAGTTATCATGTTAAGATGAAGATAAGTTAAGTACTAAAAAAGTTGAAAATTTTTTTTGATTATAATATCTGCAATATTGATCTTTATTTGTTGAAATAAACTTTATTAAAAAATAAATTTAGATTCAGGAGGTCTTATAAAAATGAAATAATACAAAAAGTATTAGGTAGTTTGTTTCAGTTAAAATAAATTTATTATTAGCGGTAGTAATTGTTAACGGGTTAATATTTTTATTGTAACATGTAAATTTTTTTAAATTGTGGTTACCGGGTGAGGCATCATCTTTTGTGTAACTGCTCTTTGATATTATTGCACTCTGCAGTATATTTTTTGGCCAATCAAACTGTTAACCGGCATATCGTTACGGGTGTTATGCTCTGCTGTCATCACAGATAAATTATGATGACCACGTTCACCAGTCTAAAAACATTTAGCATTTTATCAACTTATTATTAAATCGTTTTTATGAGGTAATGTTAGAAAGTAAGTTTTTCATAACCGGTTTATTTTTATGATTTCATATTACAGATATATGTACATATTTTGAAAAGATATATATATATATATATATATATATATATATATATACTGTGTTTTTTTTTTGTAATCACCCTTTTGGTTGAAAGATTTGTTGTAAGTACAAGATCTACAATCCAAAACCATTTTTTGATGGAAGTGAAAATTTGTTGACAGAACAATTATCACTCTTGAATGCTTTCCTGGGATACTCCTGTTCACAGTGATTAAGATTTTATCTTTTGAGAGTAATTGAATATTCTATCATTCGTTAGGTAACTCTTTGATTCAGGATTTACCCCCTTTATCCCTTTTTGATACTAATCTAATCAAAGATTATCAATTCTTAACGTACTGTTGCTAATTATTTATACTGGATTTGTATAGTTTTTATTGCCATTTTCTAATTTTTAAATCTGTAAGTTATAGATGATATATTTTTAGTGTGATGATTTTTATGTAAGTTCTTTGAGACTTAAAACATATTATGTACGGCTGATTCTTTTATACAGATTATACGTGCATTTCATTTCAAATTTATCATTTTTAAATCTTTGATTTTTATTATATCGTTAACATAAAATATATCTCATTTATTTATTTTTGAATATCTGTTGTGGTTAAATTGCCGGTTACTATACTCAAATCATCTGGGTTTCAATTTCACATTTTGGGTAGTAGAAAACTGTTAAAAAAAAAAATCGGCATTAACTGCTGACATCATTAACTCTTAATAAAGCCAGTATGCAGTACTGTTTTAAATTAATCTATACCCTACACGTATTGATTTATTAAATAAGGATATAGATGTTGGCAGTTATCATGATAAAATTCCAGATTGTTTTCCCAAAACACATAGACCGTGGCCGCTAAGGATCTAGGACTTTTGTCATTTATTTTAGGTGTAGTGCAAGTTTAATTACTGAAATGTGTCTGTAAAAAACATACATTCAGAACTGTACATTAGTGGCTATTACCTCTTCAAAGTATACCATTTGTATGTCTGTGCAGTAGTTCATATGCTAGTTACATTTCTAAATATAAATTTAGAATGCTCTGAAGTATTTTTGATTTTGGTTGATTTCATTGATGTAAAAAAATCCCCATCTGCAGTTGCAGGCTGACTGTGCATTTCCATATGTAATTCTGGAAATGACAAGAAATAAATCATATGAATTAAAGGTAATTTAATCCAGTAATTAATATTTTGGCGCGCTAATGTAAAAATTCATTCTGAAGAAGGTGAGATCTCTATAAAAATAATCTAATCTTCAGAAAACAAGCTAGTAATGGAAAGCATTTAGTGTATAACCTCAATTAGTTGATATAATTTGTACTATTTTTTTACAATATTCAACAGAATGCTTTTATAAATGATACTTTCTGATTCAGTTGATGATAAATCTTTGAAGCCAAACAATAAAAAATAAAGTTTTAAATGAATTTCCAACAAGTGACCCTTAAATTATTACTTTCACCCTTTAAATTCCAGGCTGTATGAAGGAAAAATACAATTATAAAATCTTTAAAAAAGTTGGTAAAAATTCTATTTCTTGTTAAACATAAAATATTATCTTCTTTTTTTCACATATTTCTTGTATATATGACTTATTTTGTGTGTATATTATAAGTGTTAAAATCCTTTTTTCTTTGTACAAGTTTGACTGTTTTAACTTTACCGGTTTGAATTAAATGTCAATAATTTGTATATATGTCCATGATATTTTGAATAAGAACTGGTTTTAATGAAATGATGTTATAATTTTTTATCACTAATTTTGTGTAAATATCTTTCATCTTGTATGCTGAAAAAACTTTGATTTCCTACTTAAATGGAGGCGATTGCTTGCTGTTCAATAAAATAATTTGTTTATTCATTTATTTTATGAGGTAACAAGATTATCAAGCTTAATATATTCATAATTATGCTTTATTTTGAGATACCTTTGGGAGTAATTATTCTTCTAATTTGTTTGTTATAGTTAGTTGTTCAGAGAAACAGTGTGCAAATTTTTACATATTTGTTTCCCTTTTATTTTTTTTTTACAGTAGTCCTGCTGTTACATGTTTAATAAGTAGATCATTTTCTTAAAGTTTTTTTTTTTTTTAGGTTTTTAGGGGCATCGACTACTTTGGTCATTAGCCCCATCCCACTTAAAAAAAAAAAAAAATAAAAAAAAAGTTTGATAATTCATATTTTCATGGAAAAATGTTAAAAATTTCACATTCTTCTAATTTCAAATCCAACACATTACCGCCTAGGCTTTCCTTTTGGCCATCCTTTCTTGCGTTTTTCCATTCTGCGAACGGCCTCAACTTCCGATGACAGTGTGTCTGAGGCTTCAGACATGTACTATACTAAAAATTTACTATGCTTTACTATACTAGATTTACTATACTTTAAATTTCATTTAAAAAACCTTATAAGTAAACAAAAAATGTGTTGCATAGAAATTGATTTGAGTTACTTGTGTTATAAAATTATAATTTCTTAAAAATTATAAAATATAAAAAAATTACTGCAGTTGTAATATAATAAAATTTAGTGACAGTTAGTAATCAAAACACCTTTAAAAATTCTACTTCTTAAAAAAAATTTTTATCTATATTTGTTTTAATTTGATCTTCTGTTGTGAGCTGCAAGATCATGTAATTATTTTAAACAAAGAATGCGTGTAGAATCGCATTCTTTTTGTCGCTTCAACCAGTCCATAGCAATAGACAAAGATTCACGAGCTTTTTTGTATGACAGCAATTCATTAATGCTTGACCAATTAATATGCTTATCAGAAGTATATTTTATAATTTGTTTAATATAGGCCTAAATTTACTTGTGTTTTCTTCTTCTTCATGTAATACTATAAATTGCAAAAAAGTCAATTAAAAATCCAATAAAATCAAAGATTGTTGAAGCAAAGCTTTGTTTAAATAGTATTATAGATTTTTTAAGTAACATATTAATTTTTTAAAATCGCCTAGTACTGATGTAAGTAAGCAGTCTAAGTAGTTAGACATCCAGAAAATGTGCGTTTGGTTAATCGGTGTCCCACTGTATACACTTTATATATTTATGTAGATTTTAGTTTGAACCGGTTATATGAAATTTCATAATTTTAAAAATAAAATAAAAAATTAAAGCTATTCCACTTTAAACAATATTTACCCATATTAATTATTTAAAGTCATTTTTTAGGGTGGGGGGAACTATAAAAGATTGTTTTGTTGTAGTACTTTGAACTAGTTTAATGTAGATTAAGAGCCACTAACTAAAAGTAGTATTGCAACATGTTACCTGTAAGTTGGAATAGCTTCCGGTAAATCCAGAATTTTGTTGATCTAGACTGAGTGTGGTCATCTCATTAACAATTATTCGAATGATTTTTATTCTGCTGGAACCGGTGAATTTAATTTCAAGGGATTGTAATCAAATATATCTATATGAGTGTTATCCAACTAATAACATTAATTGTTTCTATTGCTTTTATTCATCTAGTAATTCTAAATTTCAATTTTTTGAAATGTTTTATTTATTTATTTTTCAAAATCTTTTAGTATCTTGCAGTTGAAATTAAAGTCATTTTGAATGGTTTATGACAAATGATGCTTAGTTCATTTTGGCCGGTAGGCTAACTTATAATTTAAAGGTTAACTTACAAAGTTGTAAATTTATAGGAGAAAATGTAGTCTGCATATGACAGCAATACCTGTTTTCTTTCTTTCTTAAGAATCTGTATTTCCATGTCTGCGATGTAAATAAATATTGTTTTCTACCGTTCAGGCTATCTTATAAAGCAATCCTTTAAGTAAGTCATAATAATAATACAATCGTATAAATAAAGTTTATATATTTTTATGTAAATGTTAGATGACATTACTTAAGTAATAATTAATCACAAATAAGTAACAACAGAGACTATTAAAATCGCATTACTAGGATAGTGTTTAACCGGTTTATTAAACCTGGTTTTTGCTGTTGGAATTTTATCTCGGTTCACATCCTTCAACTTCCTGAATATTATCAGAAATGTTCCAGATGTTGGTCGTAAAGTTGCAAATTATTTTTTACTAACTATTTATGCAAAATTAAATAGGAAGTGCATTAAAAAAAAATTATATAACTGAAGTCGATAATGTTTCATTATATATTTTTTTTATTTAAATCTTATAAATTCTTTACTGTGCGAGTGTAATGAAATTTTTTATTTATTTTAATATTATTGACTAATATGTTATAGATTGTTATCAGTAGAATTTTATGAATGAAATTTTTGGTGTAAGAGATCACTAACTGGAATTTTTTTTTTTAGAGAAAACATTGTCAAATTAAATGTTATCCATCATAAGTAACTTTTGTGTAATAGCAGTTCCTTAGAAAATGTTAAAAGATATTTTGGCTGTTTCAATTACTGTTTTAGAAGAATAAAATAATTATTTTTAAAATTGTGTTTGTATGGTATTTGTAATTAAAAATTCCTGTAAAACGTGAACTATGTAAATCTTTTATGAAATAATATATTAGTGAAAATAATATTTACTTGTACACCAAACATTTTATTGTGCTTGTTGATTATCGTTTTTTTAAAGTGAACTGATGTGCGTAGGTGCCAAATAAATATTTCTTAACTGTATGTTAAAATCATTGTACCATTCTTTATATGTAATTTTTCAGTATGGAATTAAATGGATGCTAATGAATTATTTATTTTGGAATTTTTCTTAATAAATTTAGAACTTACTAAAAAAAAAACACTGATTTTTATCTGTTGTAATAATAGTGGAAATTTGATAAATTTATCAGAATTTTTAAATATCTTAAACTTTTTTAGTTTTTATATTCTGTTATACAATCAATTATTTTGTTTGCTTTAAGATTCTACTGTCTCACAAGTTGTTAGTCACAGTCAGTTTCGTGTCATCCATTCCCAAGAAAGCACAGTTAATCGAACAGTAATGATAAAAGTATAGCGTTAACACCAAAATTCTAATCCGGCTATTCCTTAATCTGGATATAAAATATATTTTTTAAGAGAAAAAAGTGTTCGTTATATAGTATTTTTTGTTCATTTTTCACGTAGATTGCCGACAGCATATTAAAAGAAAGAAAAAAAAATCACATTGAGGATAATTTCAATACATCAGAGTTTGAATAGTTCATCTTAATTAAATATAACTGGAATGAGTCAGAATATTCATCTCAAATAAGGGCAAAACCAATCCTAAAGTTTAATACTTATTTTTACTGTGTCGATGAATAGTAATGCCCTAAATTTCTATTATCTACTGTTTCTATATTTTAATTCAATAAGTTTCAGGTTTGATTCTGCTAATACGTGAAATTTTTTATTCTACAAATTTCTATATTTAATTTTTTCGATTTCAGGAAGGTGTCAACCTTCCTGAAATCGAAAAAATATAGTTTTATAAGTAGTTTTAAGTAGTTAAAATAAATAAATAAATAAATAAAAAGTAGTTAAAATATAAATAAGTAGTTTATAAGTAGTTTTATAAGACTGTGATAGTCTTATAAAACTATCACAGAAATTACTCCTGCTTAACCTCTCCCGCAAAAAAAAATAAAGTTTGAACAGTAATAAAATTTATTGCAAACATGAATCAAAGATTGTATCTATTAAAATGGAGCATAATAAGGTTGCTGAACGTACATTTAGATTGACAGTTGAAATTTCATAAGGAGATGGTACAACAAATAATCGTGGGATTAAAAAATTTAGTTCTGCGTTGTTTTGATACCATGTCACCTCCATGCGGAGAAGTGGCTAAAATTTTATTTCGTTTAATAGATACTGAAAAAGTAAGTTCTGATTACCTTTTGTTATATTTTTAATACGGGACGTATTTATAAATCTATTTATTATTTTCATTTTACTTAAATAAAATTTTAATACTTAAAAGAAATGAGTGTAATTATTTTATTTATATCTATATATTTTTAATTGTATTTATATATAAATATATAAAATAAATTATAAGTAAAAAACCCCAAAAAAAGTTACAATGAATTTTTAAGAAAAAACATATTGTTTATTATTATAAAAAGTACACCCATACATACATACTATTTTCAAATTATATATATATATATATAATAATAATAATATTACGGAATATATTTATACTGTACATAGAGTTTAAATATTTATAAATTATATTATATACAATAAATAAAAAAAATTATAAATAAATAATTGAAACAATCAAATAAAAATACCATACATTATCGGTAATTGAAAGAATTTTAGTAATTTATTATCGATAAATGATTTGCGAGTTGCAAGTAGAAATGTGTTCTGTAAGGTTGGGGTCTTTAAGAGCGAGTTATTTGATGGTGTTAGTATATGTATTATGTATTTAACATATTGCTATATTGTATTAAATGTAATATGATTTCAATTTGTTTATTTTGTAATGGTAAATTGTGCGTAGAACCTTTTTTTAAGTATGATAATTCAATGACGGTTTGAACTTTATCAGACGTTTGATTTAATTTGGACATCCAGACTGATAATTACACTTATGAATCTGCTTCTGTTAAAAAATTTGTAACAGCTGATTTTTTTTTAATGTTACCACAGATTCTGAGGAGGTTTTATGTTTTCATGTTTCACAGTCGGTTGTCTTCTTTGGTATATTTATGTAACTCTCAAGAATATCCTAACTGTACTGAATTGAGTATATATAATGGAGTATAACTACTAGAACTATTACTTTTTGAATACTTTTAGAGTGATGGCACAGTAATAATCTCTCATTTTTTGTTTGTATACAGGCTACTTCCTGTGTTTATACAATTTTATTATATGTCACGAAGAACACTGCAGTTTTAGGAAAGTATGTTCATGTATTTATATCTTTACGCGTTTACAACTGTTTGAGGAAACACAAGAGTACCGTTTAAAAACTCAAATTGTTTTTATCAATATATTCCACTCTAAAAAAAAAATATATTCCAAAATATATTATTAATATATTCCACTCATCTATCGACCTTCTCTTTTGTATTATAAATCGGTGTACCATCTTTGTTTAACACATTATTCGATTTTAATTTTTGCACCACAAATTCTTCCTTAACTTTCCTGTGTTCTGTCTATTTTACCAATGATCATTTCTCTTTCCACTTCTAAACACTTTTCTTTAATCCACTCTTCTTTTGCTAATTTACACTTCCTGTTTATAGCATTTCTTATTTGCCGATAGTTCCTTTTACTTTCTTCATCACTAGCATTCTTATACTTTCTACATTCATCCATCCATCAGCTCCAATATATCCTTTGATAATTAAGACCAGTTCTCTTTGTTACCTTATGTTCACTTCTGTTGGTTTAAGAATTTCCTTTTTAACATTTTCCTGTCCTATATTTTCTACCTTAACGTTTTTACTCAAACCTCTTGTGATGTCCTCCTCAAAAATCTTCTTTACCTCTTCCTCAAGCTTCTCTAAATTCCATTGATTCATCTGACACCTTTTCTTCAGTTTTTAACCTTAATCTATATTTCATTATCACTAAATTGTGTTCACTATCAATGTCTGCTCCAGGATAAGCTTTGCAGTCGCAGAGTTGATTTCTAAATCTTTGTTTAACTGTGATAATCTATGTGATACCTTGCACTATCACTTGGCTGTTTCCATGTGTATATTCTTCTATTTTATTATTAAACTGGGTGTAGGCAAATACTAAATCATACTTCGTGCAAAACTCAATGAGTCAGTCCCCTCTTTCATTTCTTTTTCCCAGTCCATATTCACGCACAATATTTCCTTCCTTGCCTTTTCAATACTTGCATTCCAATATCCAACTATTAATTTTTCATTCCCTTTTATGTGTTTAATTGCTTTTAAATTACTTGAAAATTGATTTACCGGTGAACATTTATGATATTTATACAACTGGTTTTTTTGTAGTTAGTGATAGTAATGGTACCCATGTTAAAAAAAGATTTAGTTAAATATTTTTAGTGTAAGATATTGATTTTTTCTCTTTTCAAATCTTATGCGTTTATAAATAATCATATTGTAATACACTATTATAATAAAATATTTGGTACAGATTAATACCTTCTTACACTTAAAAAAAAAGAAAAAAACCATGCTACGTAATGAAATTACACACCTAGTACAGAGAATTCATAATTCTTGCATATATCGAAAACTGTGATAACCCAAAAAATTATTAGATTTATTTTAATAGATCAAATTTGTCATAATTATTATGCCTATGTACATTTTCTTGTAAATTATAATGCCATCTCTTAAAACTCCCTTAAAAATTCAAAATGAATTTTTAAATACAAAAATGGACTGTTAAATCTTTCTGGTATCAGTAAGTATGAATCGTGGATTTTATATTTAGAAAATTAAATTTGTTAACTTATCCTTGTGTTTATATTTATGAATATGCAATCTTTGCTAATAAAAATAATTGCTTATTCTTAAAAAAATAACAATATCCATCTTTACTAAACCACAGGATTTACAAAAAAGAGAAGCTTATAATGCTTCCGTTGTAATCTTTAATAATTTGCCAAACTATCTGAAAAATCTTTCCTTCAAAAGATTTCTTTACAAACTAATTTTACAAAAAGATTGTTCAAAAGAATTCCGATATATTTTGAAAGTATGAGATTTATTATTGTTTTTATTTTAAATAATTTTTATGTTTGTCTTTTTTTTTTAACTCTTATTATTTTACAAAACATGTGCAAATATTTTTAATTATTTCTTTCTAATGTTGCTGTATTTATTATATAATAAATACATAGATAATCACAAAAATAAATTCATAGCTAATCACAATGCCAATTTTTGTTTTGTATATTACATCTTAATTCAGTTTTTATTATTTCCGTTCTACTACATTTATTATACTTTTTTCTCTATTTCTTTCTTTCTTATTTATTATTATTAAAATTTAAATAGCATAAACTTGAAATAAAATGCTAATAGCGTGGAGCAGAACTGCACTTTTACACTACTTATGTTATCTTTGTAAAACATTTCTAAAACTTTTATTCTTATTTCCAATATTGTTCATTTTTTAGGATGCTATTTCTGATAATTTTATGTATACATGAACGGATCAGGTTATAAGGGATATTTTCAGTTTGTTGAGGTATTTATAATTAAATATATATATATATTTTTTATGAGTTTTCCAGTTGATATAAAACAACAAATGTAAAAATCTCAATTCAGATATATGTGTATTTTAAAAATACAACAGGTATTAAGTATATAATTCATAATAAAAATTTTGTGGCTAAAATATCGAAAATAATCTAATAATTTAAAAAAAATAAATAAAAACAGTATTTTTCACTACCTCCATTTTGGATTAACAGGTTAAATATTAATATAAAGGAACAGTGAGTAATTAACTCATGGTCAAATAATGGGCAGGCAGGAGTAGGTTTCGTAATGAACAAGAAGATAGGGAGGAGAGTGGAGTATTTCAAGACGCATAGCGATAGAATCATACAACGATTGTTAACGTCTATATGCCTACAAGCGCCCATGATGATGATAAGGAGGTAGAGTGTGTATACGAAGAGATTGATGAAGCAATTAAACACGTAAAAGTAGATGAAAATTTAATAATAGTTGGAGATTGGAATGCAAGCATTGGAAAAGGCAAGGAAGGAAATATAGTGGGTGAATACGGGCTGGGCAAAAGGAATGAAAAAGGGGACCGACTTATAGAGTTTTGCACGAAGTATAATTTGGTAATTGCCAACACCCAATTTAAAAATCATAATAGAAGAATATACACTTGGAAAAAGCCAGGCGATACTGCAAGGCATCAAATAGATTATATCATGGTTAAGCAAAGATTTAGAAATCAACTCGTTGACTGCAAAACTTACCCTGGAGCAGACATTGATAGCGACCATAATTTGGTGATAATGAAATGTAGATTGGGGTTTAAAAACCTGAAGAAAAGTTGTCAGATGAATCGGTGGAATTTAGAGAAGCTTGAGGAAGAGGAAGTAAAGAAGATTTTTGAGGAGGACATCGCAAGAGATCTGAGTAAAAAAGGTAAGGTAGAAAATGTAGAAGAAGAATAGGAGAGTGTTAAAAAGGAAATTCTTAAATCAGCAGAAGAAAACTTAGGCAGAATAAAGAGAACTAGTAGAAAACCTTGGGTTTCAGACGATATATTGCAGCTGATGGATGAACGTAGAAAATATACAGATGCTAGTGATGAAAAAAGTAAAAGGAACTATCGGCAATTAAGAAATGCTATAAACAGGAAGTGCAAACTGGCGAAAGAAGAGTGGATTAAAGAAAAGTGTTCAGAAGTGGAAAGAGAAATGAACATTGGTAAAATTGACGGAGCATACAGGAAAGTTAAGGAAAATTTTGGGGTACATAAATTAAAATCTAATAATGTGTTAAACAAAGATGGTACACCAATATATAATACGAAGGGTAAAGTCGATAGATGGGTGGAATATATTGAAGAGTTATACGGAGGAAATGAATTAGAAAATGGTGTTATAGAGGAAGAAGAGGAAGTTGAGGAGGATGAAATGGGAGAAACAATACTGAGATCTGAATTTAAGAGAGCATTAAAAGATTTAAATGGCAGAAAGGCTCCTGGAATAGACAGATTACCTGTAGAATTACTGCGCAGTGCAGTTGAGGAAGCGATTGATAGATTATACAAACTGGTGTGTAATATTTATGAAAAAGGGGAATTTCCGTCAGACTTCAAAAAAAGTGTTATAGTCATGATACCAAAGAAAGCAGGGGCAGATAAATGTGAAGAATACAGAACAATTAGTTTAACTAGTCATGCATCAAAAATCTTAACTAGAATTCTATACAGAAGAATTGAGAGGAGAGTGGAGGAAGTGTTAGGAGAAGACCAATTTGGTTTCAGGAAAAGTATAGGGACAAGGGAAGCAATTTTAGGACTCAGATTAATAGTAGAAGGAAGATTAAAGAAAAACAAACCGACATACTTGGCGATTATAGACCTAGAAAAGGCATTCGATAACGTAGACTGGAAAAAATGTTCAGCATTTAAAAAAAATTAGGGTTCAAATACAGAGATAGAAGAACAATTGCTAACATGTACAGGAACCAAACAGCAACAGTAACAATTGAAGAACATAAGAAAGAAGCTGTAATAAGAAAGGGAGTTCGACAAGGATGTTCCCTATCTCCGTTACTTTTTAATCTTTCCATGGAACTAGCAGTTAATAATGTTAAAGAACAGTTTAGATTCGGAGTAACAGTACAAGGTGAAATGATAAAGATGCTACGATTTGCTGATGATATAGTAATTCTAGCCGAAAGTAAAAAGGATTTAGAAGAAACAATGAACGGCATAGATGAAGTCCTACGCAAGAACTATCGCATGAAAATAAACAAGAAGAAAACAAAAGTAATGAAATGTACGAGAAATAACAAAGATGGACCACTGAATGTGAAAATAGGAGGAGAAAAGATTATGGAGGTAGTAGAATTTTGTTATTTGAGAAGTAGAATTGCTAAAGATGGACGAAGCAGGAGCGATATAAATTGCTGAATAGCACAAGCTAATTGAACCTTCAGTAAGAAATATAATTTGTTTACATCAAAAATTATATTAAATGTCAGGAAAAGATTTTTGAAAGTGTATGTTTGGAGTGTCACTTTATATGGAAGTGAAACTTGGACGATCGGAGTATCTGAGAAGAAAAGATTAGAAGCTTTTCAAATGCGGTGCTATAGGAGAATGTTAAAAATCAGACGGGTGGATAAAGTGACAAATGAAGAGGTATTGCGGCAAATAGATGAAGAAAGAAGCATTTGGAAAAATATAGTTAAAAGAAGAGACAGACTTATAGGCCACATACTAAGGCATCCTGGAATAGTCGCTTTAATATTGGAAGGACAGGTAGAAGGGGAAAATTGTGTAGGCAGGCCACATTTGGAATATGTAAAACAAATTGTTAGGGATGTAGGATGTAGAGGGTATACTGAAATGAAAAGACTAGCACTAGATAGGGAATCTTGGAGAGCTGCATCAGACCAGTCAAATGACTGAAGACAAAAAAAAAAATAAAAAATAAAAGGAACAGTGTTCAATTATATTTGTATTTCTGATTTAATAAAGAGTAGAGAAGCTGAAATCCTTACTTATTATCACTTTTTAAAATTTTTTATGATTATGTGTTAAAAGACATTTTTTTACAATGTATGTTATTTTATTTTATTTTTTTTAACAACGGTAAATAGGGTTCTGATCCTTTAATTTCTAATTTTATAATTTAATAGCTTCTGCCAGTCAAACCATATAACTTAATATATAGTAAATAAGATGGTAAACTGCACTCTTACAATCCTGTAGTTCTGCAATGCCTTGAACGTCTCTTGAAATCAAATTTATTAAGATGGAAAGCGAAACATTAAACCAAGTTCAGTGAACTTGTTGCCTAGAGATAACTGAAGATGTAAATAATGCTTATTACACTTCACTCCATAACATTGATCATTTTTGTAGATAATAATGTAGTACAGGACGCCAAGGCTTTTTAAGGGGTTTAACTAAGTAAATGTCTATCCCCGTGGCAGAGTGGTGGCATATCTCTGCTTTTTACCCGAAGGTCCTGGGTTTCAATCTCATCCATGGCATGTTTCTTATACTACAAAAATTTCATTTCCAATTCTCATGCACAAGCTTCAAGCTTTGTAGTGAAATCAAGGAAAAGAAAAAAAATGTTTATACCATTTAAAAAAAAAAGAAATGGTTATTTTGTTATGTTATAGACATTTTTGACTATTCAAAAAAAAAATATTTGCGCTTTACAATTAAATTCACTTGTTTTAAGCGGTTGATGTCGTTGTTTTTATTATTGATTATTGGATTTATTTGGTCACATGCCAATAAATTATCCATGTATTGTCGGATACTTTTTTTTTTTTTATTTATCTTTTGGTTAGATTGATTAGAAGTCGGAGATAGTCTGAATTTACTCAGTATATACCTCACCCACTAGGTTGGCTTTTTGTTTGACTCTGTACAGTAGAGTCTTTGGATAGTCAACAGCAACAAAAGTTCTTTGCTAAATTCCAATAAAGAATTGGTTGCTCTGCAGACTGCTAGAAGTTACCCAGCTTTACGGTGGCGTGGCTAAAAAAAGTAAGGGTGGCTGAGTAAATTTTCATGGGATTTGTTTAAGGAAAAAGGAACTACAGAATGAGGAAAGGGTAGTAGGGAACTGGAAAGAGGAGAAAAATTATTTTTGTTGTACGAGGTGTGGCCCAAGTAAATAATGAGACTAGTGCTGTAAAATATTTTATTTTAAATTTATACATGTTTAGTTATTATCCTCTTCAATAGGCATCCCTCCTCTATCTCTACAACGCTCTATGTCAATTTTCCATTGTTTAAAACAGTGCTGTAAATCTTCTTCTTTGAGCGCTTTAATGATGCGTTCTGCTTTTTCTTTCACAGCTTCAGTGGTCTGAAATTTTGTTCCTTTTAATGCAGATTTGACTTTGAGGAACAGATAAAAGTCACATCGTGTCAGGTCAGGCAAATAAGGCGGATGGTCTAACACTGGATTGTTATACTTGGCTAGAAACGTCTTGACAGACAATACAGTGTGAGCCGGTGCGTTGTCCTGATGAAGAACCCGTGACTTATTTTTCCACAATTCGGGTTGTTATTGTCTTAATTTTTCACAGAGTTGAGCAAGGACCTTGAATAAAGACAAGAATAGTTAACCGACGATCAGATTACCAATTTTTTCAATATTTTTATCCGTTTTTGACGTGTAAGGGCGACCTGGATGAACATCATCTTCAATGTTTTCCTGGCCATCTTGGAAACACTTAAACTACTCAAAAATCAGCGCATGTGACAAATATTCATTGCCGTATACTGTTTTTTAATAGAAGATAAGTTTCAGTAGCGGTTTTTCCAAATTTCATATGAAATTTCATGACAATTCTTTCGTGTAATGAAACACTTATTATTCTTTCAGCAGTACAAAAAAAAAACATTTTATCCAAATGAAGGCCACAGCCAGACTAATATGTCTACAGAAATTGGAGTGACAACAATCGAAAGAAAATGCTTCACACTACACAGCTGTCAGTCATGTGAATTTGGCGCATACACAGTTCTTTTGTAGCAGCATTAGTATTATTATTTAATAGCCTTATATTTTGGTTGTATTTATGAGTATTTTGAGATTATATAATATGATTTTTCTTCTTTACTCAATCGCAGTTTGTTGATTGGTCTTGCACACTCTCAAGTAAGTTATTAATACAGTGTGAATAGTACAACTTGGGATCTGTTGTGTACTTTATATTATTAAAAGAATCCTTGCAACAAAAAAATATTTACGTCATTAATCGTTAATTTGTTTTTTTGTATAATTTATTGTTGTCACACCATTTGAGCTGGTATTTAAGAAGAAAGCAAGTTTAGATTAGTAAATAAAAATAACTGACTGACACTTTCTCTTCTTTCTTGTTTATCTTTTACTGAAGGTAATTTCTATTTAGAATATGCCCAATAAAGCTATTTCCTTCTTCCATATTTTCATCAGATTTTCTGCTTCTCACATTTTTCTCAACTACTTCCGATTCCTATATCATTTACTTGGAGTATCATGTATACATTATACTATATGAAGGTGTTTACTAATTTTATTCCTTATAAATTTTAAATATTGTGCTAATTTTTTTTATTTGACAAGATTTTTTTATTAGTTTTTCATAGTTTGTAGTTTTGTGACGCTTCATCCACCAATCTTGCTTTTGTAATTTATCTCCATAATCGTATTTCAAAATTATCCAAGTACTTTTCTTCCTTCTTCTGACTGTTCACTCTATATAAAGCGTACTCTATTAGCTGCTACTACTACTTTTATCTGTTTAGCCTTCTGAACCGCCGTAAGTTATTACTTCAGTGGATGAATGCGGATGATATGTATGAATGCAAATGAAGTGTAGTCTAGTACAGTCTCAGGTCAACCATTACTGTGGCGTGTAATTAGTTGAAACCGGAATGCCAATTACCGGTGGATACACAGGTATCCACGATCTAGTATTCAAATCTGTATAAAAGTAGTTACTTTTATACGGTTCAAATCCTAGCCTTAGAACTCTCAACTTTGAAATCAGCTGATTTGCAATGATGAAGAGTTAACTGCTAGACAAACCCGATGAGTTCTATAAAGCTATACTACATAAAGCATACTCTATATAAAGCATTTGGAAAATCTGTCATCACATCAATTGGAATCCTTCTTGCTGTCAATTGTCCTTTTACTTTTTTATTTCTATGTAATTATTTTGTAATTACTTCATGTTTCTAGCTTTATTAGAAAAATATTTTAAGACAGGAAAGGGTTTGTTGTAATCATTTCTACAATGTTGGTTTTTTTTAAACGACGGGTGAGAATTAACATAGGATTGCCATGATAACTTGCATTGTATTCTTTGAAAGACACTGGCGATTGGTAAATCCGATGGACTCTATTACTGTTTTCCCAAGATATTTTCTTTGCTTTTTGACTTAAATTCTACATTTATTTTAATGTTTTAGTGAGTTATGCTAGTGAGCTTTAGTTAGTGTATGCTAGTGAGTTAGCGTGATTTAAAAAAAATTACTAATTTTTTGTGTAATAGTTTGTTTTACAACAATTACCGACCAATAAAATCTATTTACTCATTTTAATTAGTCAGAAACTGTTTATCTTCAGATTTTCTTATTGTTCCTTTTTTTATTCTTTTTTGCTGTTGGTGTTGTTTTTTTATAATTAAATATTATATATGTTCTTTATAATTAATATTTAGTTCTGTCTAAAAATGATGAACTCTACTTGTATACTATTTTTGAAGAATTTTATATTTATAGATTGACATTAATAAAACTTAATTATTAATATAACAACCTGTTTTTCATTAAAAAAAATATTTTTTTGTAAGTGAATTGGCTGGCTTTGGCTGTTCATATCTGTGAAATAGTAATTATTATTTATTTACTTACGTAAAAAAAAAATTAAACTAAAAAAAGAATTAATGTAAAAACATTATGAAATCAAAAAAAAATTAAAAAAAGAAAAAGATATAAAGGTACAATGAACCTGACATGATGTATGCATAAAATAAATTTTTACTGAATTACTGTAAGATATTTTGAAATTTATTAGAATAACTATGTCTGATATAATACACATAATGAGCGCATATAAATTAGAATAATGATGGTTTTTGCCATCTCTCAGTGATACCAATATGAATCACCGTTGTAATCTGTGAATCCATTTGCTTATCGGTTGAATTATGTTTCCAAATGTAGCAAGTTTATAACTAATGGGATGAAGAGCATCATTTAATATTGTTAAAGTTACCTTGATTAGTATTTGTTAAATAATAGTTGTTATAGTAATTTTATCTGTTAACACAGGATGTATTTATTGATATGTTTACTGAGATTAGATTGATTATTTTTATGGTATATTTTTTTAATAATATATATATATATTTTTTTTTTTTGCAAGTAACATGCTTAACTCAGTTGTCAAGTTATACTGTGACTATTACAATACAATAAATAAAGGTGACATGATCAGCCGCATCCGGCTTAACTTATCTGGTTTCATATTATCAGGGCGATTTAAAAACACCTATATTACAAAGTAGTGCTTCTGTTAATATGAATCCTGATAAAGTAACTGTAAATAACACATGCTTTACTATTTTATTTTTTGTTACTAAGCGGTTATTGTTTTCTAATTAACGTGTATGTATTTTTTTTTTTTTTTATTTATGAAAAGGTTTCAGTTCTTCTGAATGTTTGAAATCTGTTCGTGGAACACGAGGTAAACTGATTTAATAAGTATACCTGTGATGTTTAGTAGTGTAGTAAATGGTTTTCAGATTAATTTTAGTTTCTTTTACATTTGAACTCATTTGATCGGTCGTTCCTTCTGTTTAAAATGTATTAATGTAACGTAAGAATTATAAGATGATTGATTGTAGAATTGTAAATGTTTTTTTAAGATTGATTGAAGCTGTGCATACTGTGTGCCACAAAAATGATGCTATGTTCTAACAATTGTATATTTGTTAAAAAAAATTAAAGTAATTATTTGAAAGAATGAAAATGCTGATGGTATCTAATTATTTCTTTGCAAAACAAAAATCGGTCGAGTTAACATTTAAATAGTTTTGTAAACTTATTTGTTTATACCAGGAGTTTCAATACGATTAAATTATAAGAAATATTTTTTTATGCGTGCGTGTTTTGGAATCTTTTAAGCGACAATAATTTCATTATATTATTTTATATTATAATTAAAATGCTTTGGATGCTTGTAATAGAGTATTGAAGGAAATAAATAAATAACATATCTAAAAAGGTGATTGATTTGTTTTACTGAAAGTACAGCCTTAACTAGTTCAGGTACATAAATTACTTAACGATCCTACTACTGATTTATTATTATCCATCAGTAATTGTTACTGGGTGTCGATCTTAGTTGATATATAAATAAATAAAATGTACCCTAGAATAAATGTATGTCTATTTTTCTTTAATCGGCAATAATTAAACATTAGTAACCCATTACTTAACCTAGGATATTAAACGTAAGTTATTTAATATGTTTTGTGCAAAAGTAATGTAGGTTTGGTAGTAGTTTAATTTTTATTGTATTATTTTTTTTTAAAGAAAGATATCGTAGTTGAACAGTAGCTTCATATTTTGTGAAACACATTTAGCTAAAAAAAAAAAATATATATGTATAAATTAATATAAGGAAACTTTTATCCTTGTGGCTGGATGCAGTAAAGAATTTTCAGAGGGGGATTTGAAAATTATAATTAACCACACCTGTGAGATAGATTGAAAACAATAATAATTTTAGATTCCTAGACACTGGTTCTTGTTTTATCTGTTAGATTGAATTAGAAATAATTTCTAGCCGTTTGAAAATTATTATAATTGCATTAAATTGGTGTTTTTTTGTTAATTATTTTTCAAGATGTTTTTAATTCATCATGTGTTAATAATTAATCACGTAAAAAAAAAATAAAAACCCTTTTTTTATTATAATTTTATTTAAATATATTTAAATAAGTCATTTTATTGCAATATAAGGGTTGAAGATTAGTAAGACTACAAGTGCTGCTCGAGCATTACGTGTGAGTACTAACATAAAATATTTATTAATGTATAAAATGTTGTTAGTTAATTTTGATGTGCTGCTTGATGTTTATTTTTTTTAATTTATATAAATTTTTTCATTCGTATATATATATATATATATTTTTTATTATAGACTCATTTGTTTTATGTATATACAATTTTTTTTTTATCAGTCATGTTACATTGTATGTACATTCATATGTTTGTTATAGGTTAGATACATATAGTTTATATAAATTTTATATATATATATATAATATTTTTATATTTATTTAAAGCTATTTGTATTGTTTCATCATTGTTTGTTGTTAATTTTATAATGTTCATGTCAGCTTAGATGTTAGAACCTATTTCCTGTTAGAATTTACATATAGTTACAACGCATGGCTGACTTAATTCGAGCTATTTCTTTATTTAAAAAAACATTTATTTTTTATTTAATACTCTGTAAAATGTTCTGGTAATCTTTATGATAATCGGTACCATTTGTAAATTTGTGTACACCATACTGCCAATTAATTTATCTCCTAAAATTTATATTATTTATTGTAAAATATAAATTAGATATGCTAACCGAATGTAATATGCAAAAATTTAAAAATACCGCCCGTTTTTTTCGGCAGTTAAAGCTAATGGATCTCTCTTGCATGGTATCTATTTGAATTTATAATAATATTGTTATGCCCGCACTTCTTTGTGTGTAACCTGTTTGAAATATAAATAATTTCAAGTTAGATATCAGGCAAAAGATTTACTGATTATCAGATTGAATAATTTCAAGTTAGATATCACGCAAAAGATTTACTGATTATCAGATTGACAAAACTAGCGGAGGCCTATGCAAAAAATAAGCTGTAAAATATGTATTAATTAACAATACTCATTAATTATCTATTATTGATATGTATCGATAAGCTATTGAGTTTTTCCAATTATCTTAACATGTCAAAGTATAAAAATAAAAATGTTGTTGGGAGCTGGAACAAGTACCAATATTTCTGATGGTAGCGTTAGAAAAAAATTGGTTATATGTGTCAAAAATTATATTAATTTGTATTAGTTACACATTTAAAGTGAAATTGTACTTCATTATTTACCTGCTTGAAGAATTTTTGTCAAATGGAAAACAGATGTTCATTCCTGTCCCTTTATTTTTAATGGCTATGTTACCGAAAGTTTAGACTAAGATAATATTGATAAACTGTAATTTTGTAGCGATCGATATTTTATAGATATTATTGTTGTAACTAAGAGTGGTGTGTCAAAACATCCTTATATACAAATCACTTATTTAGTCTCTATAATATTTCTTTTTTTTAAAATTTGTTTTTGTTTTGAAGTTTGATATTTGATTGTGTCTTGTTTTCAACCTGTCGTTGTTAGTATTATTAATTAAACTCTCAGCAAAAGGTTTGGATTACCTGTTTTGGAAATGTCATGTCAGTATCTTGTAAGCACAGTTAAATTTGGATGATGTGTTTTGAAGAAGCAGTATTTACTTAATTGTCTTTATAAAAGATCGGTTTTTAATTACTTAAATTTATCAGAATATTTTATAAACTTATCCTGAAGAAATAAAAGTCTAAAGTTAGTTAAAATGCCTATTTTTTTGTATATGTAAAGTCTAAATAAAATTACAGAACACAAAAAAATTTACTACAAGTTAAAACAAATTAAAAACTAGATACTTTTTGTGATTGATTATTACAGGTTTTAAGGAAGTTGAACTGTCAATAATAATGCGGAAAGTAATAACATTTAATGAATTATTTAAGACATTAATGAGATAAAACTCTTTAAAGAAAACCTTTGTCTTTTGTGATAAATATTTTAATTAAAAAAAAAATGTTTTAATTTGACTAAGATTACATATCTTTTGATTTTGTTAATTTTTCTAGATTTATAGTAAACATGCCCTAAACATAGCAAAATTCATAGATATGTGGATGTATTCATAAGTAATTAATTTGAAAGTGTTTTGTAATTATTTGAAATGTTTAAGCTATGGTATTTTTACAACACGACAATCTATCAGTACAGTTGTGAGCTAATAATTAAAAAAATCGAAATTAATAAATATACCAAAAATGCTTGTTTTCAGACTACATTCTGAAATGTGAAGTTATTAATTTGTTGTATGCCTTTTTAGAACTCAATTTTTAGTCGTAATTTTTTATATTTGTTGTTACTGGGAGATCAATGATGGAATGTTTATTATCGTCTTGAGTCGATCTTGTGTATTTGTTTATTCTTTTTAATTCCATTACTGTGTAGAATAGACCTTCTACCTTAATAATTTTTTCATTAGATTTAAATAGATTTTAATTCATATTCAACATTAGTGTTATTATGAATGCCTTAGCATGCTAAATATATATAATTTTCTTTTTGAATGCAGTGGTTTAGTGTTATATATTTTATACCATCTGTTTATTTCTTAAATTGATTTTTCTACTGCTTTTTTCATTTTTAAATTTAATCTTTTAAAAATATTTTTAAATGTTCAATTCAAATCTGTTAATTTTATTATTGTTGTCCAGACTTTTAAATAATACAAACTGCACAGATCAATAATATGAAATTTGTAGGTAAAAGTAATGTGTGGAATTATACTCGGTCTGAACATTAAAACATAGTTTGCATTATTGAAAAGTGAATGAAAGATTTTTCTAAAAATGAATCAGAAAATTCTACAAAAAATTTCATTACTGTACTTGGAACCAGATTATAAGAAATTTAAATGTATTATATTAATACATGTTTTATAATGTAAATAAATGTTTGATAATGTAAATAAAAGTTAGGACTTTATGGTCAATCTTGAGGTTCACTAAAGTATATCAATTGAATTCATGCTGGCTTCTTACTTTTATTTTATTTATTTTTTGTTAACTTTGGAATTTTGTTTCTTCTTATCAGATGTAAATTTTGTGGCCAAATTTTGTTAAAAATATTATTGCATATTTTAAAGAAGTTTGGTTATTTTATTATACATAGTTTTCCTGCCTTTTATCAACATATTCCAATGTTTTATAGATGTCCTAATGTAGCTTTAATTTTGTATATGTTTCTTTCTAAAGCTTTGGCAAGCTTTTGGTTCTTCAGTGATTGAATTTGGTGAAATGTGTGCACTGTTTATCCGATCTGCTGTAACAACTTTTTAATGTGTTCCATATTATAAAACAGTGAGATAGATAATGATTGCAGATCAAATCCAGTAGCAGAAGTATCTAATTAAATTTCACTAGCAAGCAGATGTTCCATCTTATTGCTGGTGGCCGTTGCAGTTCTTATCATTTCAGAACTGGAAGATCCTGTTTTCCTGGATTGCTTAATTATCAATCAAGAAATGGACAATTGGCCCCTCAACAGACCTGTTTTAGTTAAATTATTTACGTACGTTGTACTTGATCAATGTATGCTTTTTTCTGTTATCTATATTGCGGTTGGAACTGCTTTAATATAAACACAGCTTCAACAAAGAATCATGGGAATTATTCACAACTGCACTTTTTCCATTCTTCCACCATCTTCGTATGGTTAATCCTTACCAACATCACAGACGCCCATCCTTTTGGTTTGCAATGTAGTTCCTATGTGTTATCTGAGGAAGAATAAACACCCTCCAGCATGCTGCAGGAACTGATTGCACGTAAACACTGTATGTTCTGCATTGTTCTTTTCCCGACAATAGTCACACTTCGCAGAGGGTCTCTATGACCCATACCATAATTGGATCAACCTCACTGTTAAGCCTCATTTCACTATTCTTGCAGTCCAGCCATGTCTAGAGGTCTGGGATCAGCCTGTGGGTCCATCTATATAATTAGGTAAGCCTAATTATTAAAAATGTTAACTTCTGTAAGTCTCCCTTCGATTAGTAACCAGGTGTTTACCTTGAGAAATACATTCAAATGTGTGTTTGCATTTTGACTGTAGCAGATCAGAACGGTTTTTACACAAATCTGAAAATTTTACATTATCTGGTTAATAAATATGCCGCAATGTGTTTACCGTTCCTTTAATAACAAAGAAACTAAAAACCAACAGGTCCAGGCTGTCTCATTATACCTGTATTCATATTCAATTCAGTTTTATGTAACTTTTTGAACTACACAACTCTCAGCAATTTATTGGAAGTTTTTGTACCCCTTATTAATGATGAAATATTTTGGGTGTGTATTTTTTTGGGCAATTTTCTAATAGGTTGTTTTACAAACAATTAAAACCCATGATTTTTTTTCAATTATACACATGCAATAAGGTGTTAACATCATTCTACACTTTTCAAGAAAATAGCCATTAATGTGTCTTTCTTTTTCCTGTTTAGCCTCCGGTAATTACCGTTCAGATAATACTTAAGAGGATGATAAGTATGAGTGTAAATGAAGTGTAGTCTTGTACATTCTCAGTTCGACCATACCTGAGATGTGTGGTTAATTGAAACCCAACCACCAAAGAACACCGGTATCCACGATCTAGTATTCAAGTCCGTGTAAAAATAGCTGGCTTTACTAGGACTTGAACACTGGAACTCTCGACTTCCAAATCAGCTGATTTGGGAAGACGCGTTCACAACTAGACCAACCCAGTGGGTTAACATATATCATCTGGTTTCAGTTATGATGTTTTGTTTACTGATGTGGGCACAATAAAGAAACTGAAATAAATTCTTTTATTGAACCTTGGAATTTGTTAGTTGTAATAAAACCTCTATATTTACCATGGTCTAAAGAAGAATATGCTTACACGTTAGTTGGAATTACCAACAGTATTAGAAAAATGTTTTGATAAGTGCTTTCTTAAATTTTGATTACGTTAATGCATGCTTTTTATGTAATATTTTTTTAATTTTTTACAGGTGTATAGCCTTGTAAAACTAATCTAAATGTTCGAATGACAAATAAAATAATGCTAACTATATGTATTTAGGAAATAGAGAATATTTTGCAATGAAAAAACGTAATACTTTACGGAAAAGTTCAAAGTTTAAATTTTGATCAGGCTTGACATTCTTCTCCCACTGTAAAATTTGTCATATAAAATTCATTAACTGTAACCAACAGAATTTGCTCAGTAAATAAATAAATAATGAAAATCCAGAGATAATATTCATCTATTAAAAAATTAATACATATTATTGATTAGAGACATTGTGTATAAGCATTATTTTTTTGATTGAAATAGAACAATCGTTTTTGTTTTACATTATCTGTCTCAATCTTTATTATGGGCATGTTGCATGTAAAACATTTTGAGATGTATGAGGCACTTAGCTGCTTTCTTTGAGAGTGATGATGTTCATTATACAGGTAATTCTTGTTATGAATTTAGTCAAGGTATTAATTTATAGGACTAAATATCATCTGTATTTCAGTGGGCTTGGCATATCTATATGCAACAATATATTTAGTTCAGCAAAGAAGTAACTTTTAGGCCTATACTAACATTATTTTTTTATTAAATTTTTAACAAACTTAATTGGCAGTGGTATATTTTAAAATAAAAATATTGTAGTTAAACAACTAGGTTATGGTGAACCCTTAAATGTTTTCAACCCAATTCAAATGAAAATCCGTCCAAATGTAGAACGAGAGAAGGTGAAAGTTGAGGGTCCAGGTGTTTCTGGTTAAAGAGTTCCGGCATTAATACCAGCTGAATTTACAATTTATACAACTCAAGCTGGATATGGAGATCTTGAAGTGCAAGTTCTGGTAATTGTTCTTGAATTTGTTTTAAAAGATATTAAGTTTAGCTAATCTTTATAAAAAATGTTCAATAAGTGAAATTTGACCACATATTAAGTTTACTGATACTTTATATTAAAAGAATATTAAAAGAAGGATTTTTAAAGTAGTTTCAATGTAATGAAATGAAATTAAAAGGTAATCCATTTTTACATGTTTTGAATATTGTAATTTTGATTTTTATGTTTGAATAAAAGTAAAAGAAAACAGTATTTTACCACAAATTTTTATTTAGTATAAAACCTTTAATTGTGTAGTTTAAGCCATTAATTTCTGATTATGTAGAGAATATTTAAAGGTAGTAGGGAATACTGCATGCATTCAAACAGCCAAATAAACTAGTGTTTATGTCTAATAAATACAGTAAAAATAAACACAGTATCATCTTGCTACATAAATGCGAGATGAATTTGATATTTTTGTTATTGTAGTATCATCTGGAATTTGTAACACATCTGGAATTGTACTTTTTATTGTGTTGATACAGTGTATGCTACTACTAAAACTCAAACCTTGTGAGCCAAGTCTTTAAAAACATAACTAATATTAATGAATTATAACAGACAGCAATCTAGATGAGTCTGTATTCCAGAGAAC
Organism: Lycorma delicatula; assembly: GCF_047948215.1. NCBI lineage: Eukaryota > Metazoa > Arthropoda > Insecta > Hemiptera > Fulgoridae > Lycorma > Lycorma delicatula. The sequence continues at coordinate 168,613,062 of NC_134458.1, forward strand.
TTCATATTTTATTGATTGAGCAAATTTTTTTTCAAAGAAGTCTGTGTTTTAGTACTTCACAAATTTCTTTTAGTTTAATGTTTGTTTTTCCAAAGTTATTTTATTTTTGAATTCTGAATGATATTTTATCTTTACGAAAATAAAAGTGAAGTATTTATTCTTTTAATTGAGGTGTTAGAGCTCTGTCTCCTTTATTGTAATGGGTAACAAGGACTTAGATCTTGTATTCTAACCTTCCTACTTCCATCAGCCCAATTTCCTTGAACAAATTTCTAGCTTATGTAAAAAATCATGATCTGAGGTTTTATGGCAAATTATTAAATTTTTGATAAGTCATGTTTATTTCATGTATAGTAGTACAGTTTCAGTTTATGTTGATGAAATGAGGATTTCTAAATCGAATAATAATTCTGAAAAGTTGTCATATCTTTTTTTTTTTTAAAGCAACTATAATTTGTGTTTAAGCAGAAGTAATTCTTAAAATAATAATGTTTGCTATTTATTACAGGGACCAGATGGATATCCACGTAAAGTAAGTTGTTGAAAGTGAAGATGGAAAATTTACAACAAGATATGTTCCAGATGATTGTGGGCGTTATCAGGTGACAGTAAAATATGGTGGAGAAGAGATTCCACAATCACCAGTGCAAGTCCAAGCTTTTACCACAGGCAGTGTATGTACTTTTATTAAACAACTTCTGTTTGGTATTTTTAGAAGATTGTTGGTTATTACAGTTACTATCTATTATATTTTAGCACCTTTTCAAATGGAAAACAGATGTATTGTTGCTGTTGTCAATTTAAATAGAGTAAAGCAAGTGAAGATACAGATTTTCTGTTACAATGCAGGTGTGAGGGAGACATAATGCTATGTAATTTGAAAAAGTGTTATTAACAACTTTAATAATTAAAAAAATATATAAAGCTTCATCATGCTGTTTAGGTAATTACAACTTGTTTGTTTGTTAGTTATTATAGCCAATGATTGTAATCTGTTCATTGGATCAAAAATGTGTTAAAAAATGACTAAAATGTGATTTTTTTAAAAAAATACTTAATTTACTTTATCTGTTTTAAAATCCTTTTTCTTAATGTAAACAGTTTTTTGTCTTCTCTGAAACTTATTAATATGATTCTATCATTATTTTAAAATGATGATGTAACATTACTTTTACTATTTTAGCTTCATTGGTTTTGTTTTCTTTGTTTGTTTTCTATTGGAATATTAAGTGATCTGGTTTGTGGATTAGGGTTGTTTATTTAGGCTTTAGGAAGTAATACTAGCTGTCACATTAATACAACTGATCTGTTAAAGTGATCAAAGATGATCAATCTAATTAGAAATAGCTACCAGTGTGCTGATCAAATGTATAAAAGCAATATTCCTTTACATAATTTGAGAACTTAATTTTTTTTGCAAAGGGATAAAAGGAATAGTAATTAATTATTTTTATTGAAATGATGTTCACAAATTAGATGAATTTTATATATATAAAAAAAAAATTAAGTATATTAATGTTGGACATTTCATTTTATATATTTTTTAAGTGAATATTTTTCTATTGTAGGCAGAAAAATGTAAAATAACAGAAGGTATTCAGAAGACAGTTGTGAGTGGAGAAGAGTATTGCATAACAGTTAATGCTAAGAATGCTGGTAGAGGGAACGTAACATGCAGAATACGTTCAACATCAGGAAGGTAAGTTCAATTTTATTATTTACTACACCGGTGAAATAATAAATAAAACTATAATAATTTTTTGTTATTAAATTTTGATTCGCTGATAAAATGTTTTATTAGGCTGGCGAATAAAATAATAATGATAATGATTTAACAGTGTTCCTGTCCCAGAGGTTAGTTTGGTTATAATCTTCCAAACTTTAATTTTAAACTGTTTACAGAATTATATTTAAATTAGTGTTTTGAATTAATTTTTTTTTTTGGTTGGGGAAAATGCTCAGCCTATGTTTATTGAAAAGTTAATGTAGTTATATCTGAATATTGAAATCAGAAAATCAACAGTATGGACTGTACTACGTTTGAGGCCAATATTCTTTGCATTGAATTATCTAGACAACTTATTTATCTGAATATAATGTATCTTTCTTATTTTTTTTAAAATGTGGTGTAAAGATTTTTTCAGCTGTCTAAAAATAACTGTGTAGTCATAGTTGTGTTTTAACTCTATATTAAAAAAAGAGATAGATCATTAAATGTAAAATTCAAAATCATGTTTTTAAGAGTCGAGTAAAAGTAAGATTGATTATGGAGAAAATATTTCTGATCTTGTTTTATCATCACCACATAAATTCACTGTGTTAAAATTAAGTACAAGAACAAATTGTAACTACAAACAACACAATCTGTTAATATTCTTGGCTAGTGTTTTAATACGATTAAATTTATTTTAACTAGAAGGTTTCTTACCAGTAACCGCATTTTGAAATCATTTAAGTGGAATTTTAACTGTTCTCTAATTGAATTTTTTCCTTGAAGACATGTGATATATATATCTTGTATATGCAATATCAAAAATATATTAATTAACAAGTCCAAAAATAGATTCAATTTTTAAACTTTTTTTATAATGCAATATTGAGAAAAATCATATTTCTTCAATTAAAGTAAAGTTGTTAATTTCAACAGTAACACTGCCTTATTTGGAGTAATATGTTGACTGCTGGCCGAAATTTGTAAAAGTTGTCCTGAAGATGATTTTATTTTTACTTTTTTTTTTGTTTTTGAGGTAAAATATTGCTTCCTGCTTTCTGATAGTACTACAATCTACTTCTTCGTAAATAAAATCATTCCAGATGTAAAAACATCTGAAAAAATAAGATAGTCAGAACATGGTGCTTGGTCCACCTCGTGTACTGACTTGACAACTTGTTATGTACAATATCCAATATTTAATGAGCAGTAAATATTTTAATTTAACTACTTCATTTACCTAACGATTCTTTGGATAATAATTTACTGTTATTACCATTGTAGTAGTGTTATTATAACTGGCTGAATATGCTGTCCTCAAAATGTCAGTTTTGAAAAAAAAACAATTTTTGTGGTAATCGTGTAATATTTAATTCCTCATCTAGCACTAATTATTCTTTCATCTAATTTTTTTGTTATTCTCACATCTAGTGCACTAAAAAAGCAAACAAAAGAGTAGCTTTTTATTTTGTTTTAATAGATTCACATTATATTACATTCTCTGATATAATACGTGTCCTGGAGGGTAGATAGTTTCTAATGTGGAACAAAAACAACTGTACTGTTGATTAAAGTAGGTTAGATTGAGGCATGTTTACAAGTGTGGAATTGACTAAACGGGTAGTTTTCCCTAGTAATAAAACATACTAGAGCTGACTAAATGCTGTGTATATTCTATAGCCAACATGCTAAGTTAGATAATATTGGCTCTACTAATTTTAATTATTTTGTGGAATGTCAGAAAGTACTTTCTTGTACAGCTCGTTTGTTGGTTGTACTATCTGTGTTAACATTTGTGTAAGTACTGACTGTGACTCCCACATTTTTTGTTAGATTTTTTTTTTATATCATTTTTGGGAGTTGATCATCTTTAATCATTAGAAAATGAAAATTATGAGAAGCGATGTATCATTTTTTTTAAGTTCAAGAAGTATTGAATAGTAAAATTCATTGTGAAGTAAAAAAAAGAGAATTGGATGTGTGTGAATGGATTTAGATATTTAACATAGGATGTACAAAAAAGAACAGTGAAGTTTTCTAATCGGAAACCAATTAAAAACTATTTTATATCTTGGAAAATTTTTCTCCTACTTTAGTAATGTTAATATGCAATTGTCACCATAACATTCTTCCTACTGGGAATCCTAGATATAGTTAAATGTATAGTAATTTTTAATGCGATGCCGTAAGGGAAGTGCTGTATAGTGACATATTATTTGATAATGGTGTAGTTTACAAACAAAAAATTAATAAAATGGAGAATACAGTCATTAAAATGGGAAAAATTAAATAAACCACGTTAATAGGAAGTTCAGGGTTTATGTTGTGGAACAGACTGGAAATTGTTCTGATGGAATTTGTGCTACAAAGGACAAATCTATATAATATATCATTCTTCTGTGTAGTGTTATAAACATATTATTGTGCGTTTCAAAATAAACATTAAATGATTTTAAAGAATGTATATCTATAGTAAAACCTTTTATCAATCTTTTGCCTTATGTTTATTTTATATATTTTTAAAGTTGCCTTTATTTTTGTAATTATTTTCAGATTGATTTATTCAGAATAATGCACTTTAAATCATCACATTAATTATTAATTTTTTTCAGTACTTTTAAAGATTTATTTTCTCAATCGATAATTATTTCAGTTTTCCATTTTTGATAAATCTTACTTTTCATAATTTTCATTTTAATTCTATTTTCTTGTTTGGGTTTCTTGCTTTGTGTATGAATTAGAAGCTTAGTTGAAAGAAAAAAAATGATTTTTTAAAAGGCAATTATTTGTAATGATGCATTTGGTTTAATTGCTCATTTGAACAAGATTTTTTGGACTTACGTTTTTTTCAAGAATTAGTCATTATAGACTAAAAAAATATTAAACAAAATGTTAATTTTTTTACATAAGTGAAGTATAATGATAACTAGTGGCTTCTTGCCGCTCGCATTGTTATTATTACAAAGTAATGTATATATTTAAAAAATCTGCTAACAACCTATTCCATTTACAACACGTCTTGCTCCCAATCTCCTTGTTTTTCTCTTTCCTTTCCTTTCCTACAAAAGTAAAATGCATGTTCAAAACCAATTTCCAGTTCATCCAGATGTTCTCACTGATCGGGTTGATTTTTTTTATTCTGCTTGGAATGGGCAACAGGTATGTCATCAAGCATTGACAGACCTTCAAAATGATTTTCCTGCGGTAATAACCTCGAAACATTCCTCAGTTATGTAATAAGTGAGGATTTTTTGAGGGATTCTCAGAAAGATTCAGTTTTGGGTCCGATAAAGCTTGATGATATTCTAAGCAGAATAAAAAAAACAGCCCGATCCATCCAGTAGAATACTCACACAGTCTGGAAATAAGTTTTCAGATCAACTTTTTTTAATGTATAAGATATGGATTTGCTAGGATCTCACTTGTCTGTATAAGGTATCCTCAAAAATGACATGATTTTTTTTAAAATAATAATTAATGAACATGGATATCTGCCATTTGCTTCAATGATCTCTATTTAGTCCATTTTATTGACATAATTAAACTTTTTCTATTTTGGTTTTACCCCTTTCTGAATAAATACACTTTTTATCTAAGCAGAGTAAGATCAGCAATGAGTAGTAGTCGGTAAGGTGATAAATTGTTTGATCCATCTTGATCAAAGGCAGTTCTTCTGCAAACTGATTGTCCTTTTCCTCTACCTTCCACATTTCTTTACTCTATTCTCTTCTTCCTTGAATAGTTATCGTGAGAAATGTATCGGCCACTATCTGCAGTATCGTGCTGGTCCTTTCTAGAAGCATCTGGTGAATGGCTGTTTTTTTTTATTAAGTAATCAGTGATGTATGTCCAGAGATTTTATTTCCTAGTCAGTAGATAGAACAGCCTAACTGTGATGTCTGACATCTATATTGGGTAAATTCATGCCTCCTTTGCTTTTGTAAAACTTTAATTCTAAAGGTTAGTGCGATAATTTTCCACTAACATTCATATTTTTTTTTTTAATCTTTGAATGAAACCTGAGTAGATTAAAAAAAAATTGCAAGAATTTTATTGAAGAAGAAAATTTACTGAGTTAAATGAGTCGGGTGGAAAATGATCGATCATCCCTTTCATTAATGTCTGTTTTCTCAGTGTTCTGTTTCTTATTCATCCCAGAATCTTTTTCATAGTACATGATTTGGATGTGGACTGTATTATACTAATCCATATCAGTTTTATTCATTTAGTTATAATGATATGCATGACTTTCCTCTCAGTCCTTGTGTCCACTGATTCCAGTGCCCGTATACAGAGTTCATATTTTTACACATGTTTAAAAAGTGCCATTCAATTCAGTTTAGGTGGATTTTAATTGAATTTAATCCCATTGCTGCTGAGGTTTAATTAATGGCATTGTTTTATATGGTTATCTGAGATCATACAGGACAAAATGATTAACTTTAATTGCCTCGAAATGTGTTTTAGACTGTCAAATATCACAATAAAAGAAAACAATAAAATATAGTGATTCTTTACACTGTATTCAAGATATAGAGTTTTTGAAGATTTTACCTTTTTTTGTAACATAATTAAGAATAAATGTCAGTGTTCAATTTTCATATGAAGTTGAATACAAATATTTTCTTAACTTTTATCTATTTCCTTTGATAATTTTATTTTGAGAATACATTCACATAATTTATATTCAAATTAAATTAAACTAAAAAAACAATTTTTTAATCTGCCACTGTTAATGACATCAGCATTATTATTTTAATTTTTTTTTATTGTCAAAATACATTGAATCTAATAGAAGAGAAAACACTTCTAATGTTAGTATTATATGTTTTTAATTGGCACATTTGTAAAGTGATAAGGTTTTATTATATCTTAGTATGCCTTTTACTCTTTAGTTTAAATGCTGAACTCCTTATATCTCTTAAATTCTCCCCTCTGCTGATTTTTCTAACAATTATTTGCTCCTTTTATTCTCTTTTGCACTTGTTAAGAATTCTCCTTGATAGTTGTTTCCAACTTTTATGTGTTGTATATATCTATTAGTTTTATGTGGTTGAATGCAGAACTGAAAAAAAACTTTGTTCAGATCACCAATTGGATTTGAGTGAGCTCATAACATATTTTATTGGTATTTCAACATAGTAATTTCTATTAGTATTTGCTGGTTTATTCAGTTATTGCAAATTTTTATGACTGCATCTTTTACAAAGTGAACAATATGTGTTCTTATGTTTTTCTACATATTTCTTTACTGTTTGCCTGTTTATAATACTTCCAAGTAATACTCATGTTCACACACACAAACCACACAAACAGTTTTAGTTAAATGCTTGTGTTAAAAAGGAGTTCTAAAAATACTATATTTCATGAAAGGAAACCATTAAAATAAATCTGATTTTTTAACATAAATTTATTGCTGTGAAATTACTTTGAACATTAAAAAATATTAAAACTATTAGTGTTAGAAATCATTAACGTAACAAAGTTGTTTTATCTGAAAATAATTTGTTCTATATTAAATGTTTTGCTCATTTATATTGGAATTTTTCCCCCCAGTGATTTTTCTTTAACTATTGATTTTATATCTAACAGTTGTAAGAATGATTGCACGATAATAATTTATAAATTAGATAATAATTAATTAATTATTAATTAGATAATTATCAGCAAAATATTTAAAACTGTAAACTTTTAAAATAACAAAGTTATTTTGAAATAATGCTACCCTGTAATAACCTAGATTCAAATGACACTAAACTGAATTTCAGAATAAATAATAATAATAATAAGTTAGATTGAATTGCCATTTTGTTTGTATTTATTTTCATGAAAGTCAGTTTCTGAACTATCTTTTATATCACCCTAGATATTATTTCTGATTTAAAATAAGATAAAATTGAGAGATAAAACTTCTCAAGATAATTATTTGCTTTAAGATATCGCTGAAGAAAACAATAGGGGCTAATTGAAGTGCAAGTTGAAATTTATATAGCAGAAAAATCTCTGTCATCAAAATATTCCCAGAAATTTTTTTTTTCTTTAATTATAAAGGTGCTTGTTGAAATCAGACATGATCATCAGGTTCTCTCCTTTTCGGCAAAAATTCTTGAAAACGATCTTGTACTTACCTGAACTGACCATTACAATTTCATCATCTTCATTCTGGCCAAAATATTATTTCGTTCTACAGATTCTCTTCTACATACATTGATGTTAGTGAAAAATTTGGCCTTAATAAATTCACTTTAGATTTTTAGTCCCCCTAGAATTTAAATATCATATGTAAATGTAAGTTTTTATGTTACATTTATTTTTTTCTAAATATAATTGCACCCCTAAAAATTAAAGTTTTATATGGCAAATAATACTGTTATTTATATCAGCCTGTGTGTACCGGCTTGTTATAGCCGATTTACCACACCTGTTCCTAAGTTTAAAACTGACTTTCACATAATATTTTTTTACATTAAAACCTTATTATATATTTCTGTTAAAATTTGTTTGTTATATTTTTTATACATACTTTTTTAACTTATTAAAAAGAATATATATTTTTAATTTTTGTTTATAAGTGACACACACCCTAGAGAGAATTATTTGCAATTTATATCACCATATAAGGGGGTTAATTTTTGTTAACTTTACAAAAAAATTTTTTTTTTAACTATCCAGTGTTTTTAATATATATATTTTTCATTAAAATAGAATTTTCTAGTTCAGTAATGATTTTTTTCTAAATTTCTGTTCATTTAAAAATCTTTTAAAAACTATTTTGTTTTATTTTTTACATGACTGCCCAAAAAGGAGTTTAATGTGTTTGGGGTGTATGTTCTTGTATGTATGTTTGTTCCACTATAGCAACTCAACAGCTGAACTGATTTAGATGTAGGACCCCACGTTGGAATCCTTATGTTACTGGGAATGTCATAAGCTATATAAAAATGTATATATATATATATATATATATTTTTTTTTTTTTTTCCTAAAGTCGATCTATCAAGACCCATATCACCTCTGTACTCTAATAATTATTGTATATATAAAATAGATTCAACTTTATCCACCCAAATACAGAATTGAATAAAATAAAGTGACACTCACCTTATTTTTCATACAATTTCTACAAAAGCTCTTCGTGGCAACCCACATCTTCAGTTGTAAATTTTTTTTTTTAGTAAAATATGTAGTGTTGAATTACATATGAAACTCAAAATTAAAGTATAATAAATTTAAATATATAAAAAATAAAATTTAATACAATACAATATATATATGTAGTAGTGAAGATTTGCCAGTTGAAGCACAAACTTTAATGAATTGAATTAATGAACTGTGAGCCTCTATCAATGTGTTAGCTGGGTTTGAACTGAATGATTTGAATCAATCGAACGAATAATATTACAAAAATGATAGAATTAAATTAAAATATAAAAGTAATATAAAATAAAATATAAATAAAATATAAATATTAACATAAAATAAAATAAAATAATATTAAATAAATTTAAAAAAATTATGTTAAATAATAATGGGCTTCCCACGGGGACTGCATGTGGAGTTGGAGTGGTAAGGTGATGCGAGCACCTCGTGCAACGCTAGACCAATCATATCATTAACTGGTAGCAAACAGGGTACCTTTTGGGATGTGCAATGGGATGCTCTTATAATATCTCTGCAAACAGTTGTCCCATTTTCAAAATTCAAACGGGGTATTTGTTAGTAGGTTAACTTTTGTTGAAGGCTAACTTTAGCACGCATCAGGCACACACTTGATCTAACAGATCATGATCATTCAGAAATATTGTTGTGTCTTTACAACCAATCTTCCAGTTTTCAAAATTCAAATAGGGTATTTGTTACACGACTGCCCAAAAAGGAGTGTAATATATTTAGGGTGTATGTATGTATGTTTGTTGCACTGTAGCAACTCAACGGCCGAACTGATTTAGATGTATGACTTTGGAATGGAATCCTTATATTACAGTATTATAGAGAGTGTCATAGGCCTTATAAATATGTGTATATATATATAAAAACTGGATTGTGGCAAGGAGACGGCCTCTCACCACTCCTTTTTAACTGCGCCCTTGAATTTGTCATGAGAAAATGGTATGAAATAAATCCCAAAAATATAAAAATGGGTACTAAGAAAAACTCCATCACACTAAATCGCCTGGGATTTGCAGATGACCTCGCTCTTTTAGCAAATAATATTCAAGAAGCCAAAACACAAATCAGGAGCCTTCAAAACCTAGCACAAAAGATAGGGCTTCATATCTTTCGAAAAAACTGAACTAATGGCCATAGATCCTCAGGTAATAGAGCACATTACGGTAAACAATCAGAAAATTAAAATAGTAAAACAATTTAAATATCTAGGGGAAATAATAACTTATAATTTAAATGAAAAAATGACATGGCAAAACAGGACAAATAAAATGATTAAATCCCAAAAATTAACTCGGTCAACATATAACAAAAAATGCCTTTCTGCTAAAACAAAACTTAAACATTATAAAACTGTAGTTCAGCCAGAAGTCACCTACGGAAGCGAGACCCTTTTCAAAATCACTCAGAAAAACCAAATTGAAAAAATTCTGAAAATAGAGAGGAGAATTGTCAGAACGTGTATCAATAAAAAACACCAAAAAGAAGGCCGATGGTGGATTGTGCCAAATGAGGCGGTGTATCGAGAAATAGAGCCTGTTACTGATACTATGCGGAAAAAAAGAATCTCTTTCTTTGGTCATCTCATAAGGACACCGGAAACAAGACCGTCAAGAAATATCATTGAAAAGCTCTGGTTCCAAAAGCTAGAAGTAGGATGGATCAAAGAAATTAGAGAAGATATGAAAGAATTGGGAATTTCCCTGACTGACCTACAGAATAAAACTGGAATAATTACAAAGCTAAAAGACAAAAGCATTAGATTTAAACAAAAGACAGACAAACAACAAAATACAACGAAGAGGGTGTTTACGGATGAAGAAAAGAAAGCAAGATCTGAACGGATGAAGAAATACTGGGCAGCTCGGAAGAGTAAAATAACACTTTTCTCAGAAAAGATCCAACTAAAATTGACTTAAGTGGTCCCATGTTGGCCGTAAAAGCATAATAATAATAATAATAATAATAATAATAATAATAATAATAATAATAATAATAATAATAATAATAATAATAATAATATATATATATATATATATGTTTAAATAATTTTTAAAAAAATTATAATATATACAAAATTGTTACCTGCATGTTCTTTAATTATCCTATAATAACCAGGAATGTTTGTCAGCAATGTTTTTTTTTGGCAGTCAGGGATTTTAATTTTTAATATTTATCTCTTGTTCAGGTGTGACTTCATAGGAAAAAGATTTATTATTTATCATTAGTAAGAGATCGAATTAAATTGTTTGTTGTAAATAAATGCCAGGAATATTCAAAAATGCTATTTAGTTATGTAGATTTTGTTAATGTTGAAACTGTTAGCATCTTTTCCAAGAAATTGTGGGTGAATTATTAGAGCCGTATTTCTTGTTCGTATATTAATAAGATTTACTTTAATTGTGTGGACTTTTCATATCCATGATTTACACTATGTTTTTACACAATAAATTAATTATAATTACTGAGAATAATGTATAAATAACTTAAGTATAAAATATATAGTAATATAGTGTTTTATCAATTATATTCGTTCCGTGCAGCTTTGATATATTCATGGAAAATTGGTCGAAAGATTTGTATGTGTCATGATCACTTTTATAGTGTTAAAAAAAATATATATATGTATGTATTCTTGTTACCAAAAAAAAAATTTTGTGACCTTGATACTGAAAAGTACCGCTGCAGTTTAAAACTTAGTAGTAAAATGGGTCACACTAAACTACACATCTAAACCGACATAATTTTTATATACATTTAAGTTAATTTTAATGATCTTTCATTCGGTTGAAAATATTTTATTAATGAAATTGAATAATGCAATGATGTTATCAACTGTGTTGTTGATAAATAAAGGCCATGCATCTTAATTCAACAATTTAAGTATTTATACAAGGTGGACTGGAATATGTCAAAAGCCGAGGTTTTGAAGATGACTTCCACTAAAGCCATAAGGGCTAAGAACAGAGGAGGCAGAGGGTGTCTTCCCCTATGGGGGTCAGTTCTGGTGTACAGAGTGAAGTTGTTAATTGTAAGTCTGAATATTTCACTAATAAGTTTGGCTTGGCATGCCTGTTTGTATAGTTTGTTTTTTGTTTTTGCTAGTTCTAGGTGATGAAAACAGAAAAATTACTTTTAAAGTACATGACTGTCACTTTCTATTTTACTCATGTTGATTATTTTTCCCTATGTCTAGCGTTTGTGATGGTGAATTCCATCAGTACAGAGGCCCAAGAGATAAAGAGTCATTCGTCATTTTTTGAAGAATGAAAGTGGAAGGCATCAGAAGCCATTCCAAGTTGGAAGTCTCCACCTTCTCTACAGCATTGTTGCCTTATTAAATCTAAAACAAATTATGCAGATGTATACATTACAATATTTAACAAGTAATCTTATTATTTCAAATTTATTATGTAAAATATTGTTATTTCATTTTTACATTTTATTGTGGTTCTATTCCTTGTGAACAGTGCCAAAAGTAGGTTATTAAAATTTTACAGAATATGCCTTTTTTATAATAATAATTTTCTACTCTTGAAACAATAGTAAAAATAGAAGAAAATTATATGCATAACACAGTAAAAACTACACAGAATTATATCTGTTTACTCCCAACTGATGTACCTCAAAAACTAGCATGATATATCAAAAAGTTGTCACTTGCAAATACTAGTAATCAAAACTCTGTGTACTGGTTGGCATGTTATCATAAAAGTTAAGTTTATTATAAAAACATGTTTTTAACACACTTCATCTTCCCTGTATGCCATTTAACATATATATACACAAATGCATCCACGAAAAGAGTAAAAATATTCAAAATTGTTTTTTTTTTTAGGATGATTTAGAAGACTAAATCATCCTAAATCATCCTAATCATCTAAATCAATCAGGAAACTGAAGACTCGGCAGAACAGAATAACCATGTATGTACGTAAGCATAAAGCACGCAAAGCAGATTAAATATCAACGAAGATACAATGAGATTGGCTGTTATTTATGTCATAGTAATCCCATTGTTTTTGAATGCACAAAAAAAACAAAATGTAATGAACTATTTATCTAGCAGTTATGTATTTATATATATAATATGTGTATTAATTTCGATTTCATAGATCTAATTTATTTAATTTGAAGCGCTTAAAAATAATAGATTTTCTTGTGACTATGTTAAAATTACAGTCTTGCAAAATAACTTATTTTTTTACATGTAGAATATTTAAAATAAAGTAAAATATGTTTGATTTCTTATTAAATGAGAAACTAATATAAATTGTGAATATTAGTATTATTTTTAAATGCGATAAGTTATGAATCACTAAATTGTAAGTATATTTATATTTAATATAATTTTAAGTTAGATTAGGGAAATTGTATTTATTGTGAAAATGAATAAAGGTTTTTTATTGTTAATTTTTTGTAATTAACAAATGTTTGTTTTTATTTCAAAGAATTCCAAATTTACCGGTTTTCTAACTTGCCTAGTGTTTATATAAAGCAGATATGGTGAAGTAATACTAGTAATTTAGCAGATTTTTTTCTAATAATTAATGAAAATAAAAAAGTTATACATTTTAAATATGTAGTAAAATTAATTTTTTTGATTATATTGCAATAAAATAATACTAAATTAGAATTAAAGGCAAGTGCAATTATTATTACTGCTGGATCAACCAGTTGTAGTTGCCATAAATATTTATATAATTTTCAAATATTTTTGTAATCGGTTTAACAGAAAGAAAGAAATCTTCCCAAAGATGAAATTAACCCAGTGATGCTTGTTTAAATTTAGAACTGATAAATTAGCCAGAGTTTTGAAAAGTGTATTATAAAAACACTGTGTATTTAAAAATCAAAAATCATTCATAAAAACAGCTTTTATGTTAATTGTATATGTATAAAATTTGTGGATTTATTTATGTTATCTGTAAAATTTCATTAAATACAAGAAAAATATACTTTTTGTGGACTCCAGTTGTACAATTGTAGAATTCAATAGTCTGTTTTTTTATTTTTTTTTTAGGGCGAAAAACGCTTGTGCATTATCATCGCTCGGATCCTTTTTTTTATATAGAAAAATAAATGTTTTAATACTATTCTGAAAGATGATTAAAACTTAGAACTAATATCAAAGGTAAAATTAATATAAGATCAAAGTATACAAAGTCCAAGATGGGTGTAAAGGGCCCATTCTTGGATAACAAAAGATTAAAAAAACCTAAAAACCATAAAAGATCTAATATAAAACTTAAAACTAAAATAACAAAATTAAATAAATCTTAGAACTAACACAAATTATATAATTAAAACTAGGTTAAAAATAAAAATTAAAAAGTTGAAATAAAACTTAAAACTAACATTACTAAAATCTTACAACTAATATCACAGACAGTCTTTAAAATATTAAAAAAAAAAAAACTTATAAAATTTAACAAATTCCGATAAGGAGTGTAAAAGGCTCCTAATCGGATAAAAAAAATCAAAAACTCAGAAAAAACTTATTTAAAAACTAAAAGCATTAAAAAATATAAGCAACAATATTAAATTTTTTGCATTAACCCAGCACTACGCAGAAATAGAAACATCCGGGTTAAAATTTCATTATCATTGCACAAGACACCACGGATGTTTCTAGGTAGATTAAATTTACGACGCAACGCCGCAAAACATATGCAATCCACGAGTATATGGTGCACAGTCATGGGGCAGTTGCATCGTGCGCATAGGGGTGCTTGTCATCAGGTAATCGTGTGTCCTATCCGCAATCGACAGAGAACTACTTCCTCACGCCGGGATTTTCTATATGAGCAGTCCCATTGTAACACAGAATCCTTAATCCGACGGAGTTTATTATCAACGGTAGCCGTCCAGTTACCTTGCCACTTTGCTCTTAGTGATTGTTTTACATAGTTAATGAAATCAGAAGTAGCAACTCGGATGGTGAAAGGGGGCTGGTTACATGCTTCTTTGGCAGCGGAATCTGCATGTTCATTACCTGGAATCCCTACATGGCTAGGGACCCAGCTAAAACTTAATTCTGTGTTGCGATTATTCAACTCAGCGATTGCGTTGTAAATTTCAATGACGATAGGATGTTTAGAATAAAAGTTTTTTAGGCTTGGAGAGCACTCCACGAGTCACTGCAAATAAGAAGTTTTCTATATTTAAGGTTAATGATGTTTAGAGCCTTATTTATAGCGTATAGTTCAGCGGTAAACACACTCATAATACCGGGTAGACCAAACATATAAGTTCTTTCAATGACAACAAATGCACAGCCAACTGTATCGTTTTGATCAATCAGTGTATACAACCGCGTCTGGTTTCAATAGTCTGTTAATAATAATATATTGCAACAATTTTTTTGTTTACAAAAAAATTGCCTCTACAACTTTTATTATTAGGTAAGACTTAGTGTTTAGATAAAACCAAGTGTCACTTACTTTTGTCGCCATGTTCAGGATAACCAAAGAAGAAATAGTGAACAGTATAAAAAGATCTATGCTATTAATACCAATTATATTGTTGAGGAGGGTACTCTTTGAACAGTTAGGCATTGATTGTTCTTTTATTTAATTTTTTTATTAAAGGTATGAATAAATTAAGTTTATTTCTGTAGATATTCATGTAAATATAGTGTTTGATGATATGGATTCTGTACTTTTTAATAGTTTTCAATGGTCAAATGTTGTTTCATTTTTATGTTTCGCTAGTTTATTTTTCTTCTTTCTACATAAAGAGGTTTAATGTAAGCAGCTTTTTTACTACAATCACCAGCCATATTTATTGATAGGCATTTAATATTTTGGACTGCACTTTTTTTTTAGCAATTGTCTATTTTATGTGTAAATGATGCTATCAGCAATTGAAAAGAATGATCTAACACTTGTTAATTTTTTTCATTATCCATATCATCGGCACAACACTACTAAAATTAAATTATCATTTTAAAAAATACATTTGCAGTATATCCTGCCTTATCATGTAATTATAAGCACTTTTGTGCATGTATTGAATACCACTTGCCCTCAGTGAAAATAACTTTATTTTTTGCTTTCATTGATCAGATTTATGCATTCTGATTCCACCCCTTCTGAATTTCGATAAAAATTTATCAATGTGTCATTCTTCCTTGGTGTTGGTCAAAGGAACAATCATCTTAAATTGACTTAAACACAACCACAAATAGCTAATGATGAAATAATACTTTCAATGATATGAGGTTATTATTTATGGCAAGATCATATACATTATATATATACATTATATATATAAATGTATTGCAAGATGTGATTAAAAGGAAAAATTCTGTTGTTGAATTACTAAAAATGGCTATACGAGTAAGAAAAATATTAAAAAAGATTTTGTCATGGCATATATGAAATAGTATACTATTTATTAAAATGCATTACTGCTTCAGGTGAATTTTTTTTGCTTGATGAAATTCTGTACAGAAACTCGAAGTTTGTGCATTAGTAACATTATAATATCTTATTTTATATTTGATCCCTTCTTCGCTTATGGTTTTCTGTCAGTAGATTACCTTAACATAATCACTGCATACAGATGGTTAGGAACTATGTACAATTAACTTGATTATAACAGTATTTTGTGTTGATACGGATTTGACTATAAACATATCAGACTATTTATTATTTTGTGCCTGTTTAAAAAATCGCAATGTAAAGCTAAATTTCTTATCGGGCGAAAGTGGAACTTTTATTCCTTATTTTAGTGTAATTCAATCAAACCGAGGACATAGGATACTAATTAAAAAAGTTGTAATAGGTTATTTTAGATGTTTCAGATATTTGTTCGGTCGTAAACCTTCTATATGACATATTACTCGATGAGGATTTATATTTAAATTTTTAATTCACTCGCTTCAGTGAAATTACTCATTACAAGTTTAAATGATAAGCACTTAAAGTTTTCAAAAGTTACCTATTGTTATTTAGTTTACAATTTATTTATTTAATCTGACTATAAATATTCTGTATAATATCCTGTTAAAATATATTTTTAAAATGAAAAAAAACTGTTGCGCAGTTCTGCACAAGAAGACCGATTTTTCAGTTTCTGATGCCTTCAATATTTCGCACTGATTTTCAGAATATTAGGCGCACTACATACGTTCCATTAACCAGTACAAACAAGCATCAAATTTGAACTCTCACTTCACTGTTAATAACTGCATAAGCACATTTGAAAAATATACCACTACACAGGTAATTTAACCTCGGTTTCAGATTACGTTGTTTGTTTTTGACATTAAATTGAGCGTAACTAAAGAAGGACTCGACCAATCTTCATCAAATTTTCTCATGCACAACTTCAGATACATTACTACAGCATATCTGAATTTCAATGAAATCGTTCTAGTAGTATTGAAAATTTTTGAGCCATAGTATTTTATACATTGGCTTATATATAGATAAATATATATATAAAAGGAAACTCATTTTAAGTGATTGGTATTTTCATACTCCTCTTTCCTCAAAATGTGAAGAAGTTTAAATTTCATTCCTCAATCTCACCATGCGACTGAAAATAATACTGTACTTTTTTCAAAATTCAGTAAAAATACCCGACAAATGTACATATATAGTATATATATATAATTTCCCCATTTTCAACCAGATTTCAAGCTGTGAAAGAGTTTTCCCTCGACAGACAAACATTACTTTAATAGGAAAAATTAAGTGGAACGTTAAAATATGTAAGTAAACATGTAAAGATTTGGCATCCAAGTAGATTATATCTCCCTACCCCTGTAAAAAATTGTGACAATATTAAATGGAGTCAATTACTGATATTCAAACGTTATCGTATTAAATTTCATAAAATGCATTTTATCATCCTGAAGACAGTAAGCAAAGTTTATAATTGATGAAAAAATGGAATAAAAATTATACTCCTTGCCCACCTCCTAGAATGATTGTACCCTAATAAGCAAAGATCCACACTAATTTAATAGAATGATCCATTTAGTACAAGACTTTTTGATTTTCAGACCAGAGATTTAAAAAGTAAAAATTTTTTTGTCCCCTTTTTAGAGTATAAAATAATATCAAATGTAAATAATCAATATACTTGACTGTTAAGTTCCATATCTCACTGCCCATTTTGACCAATCATTATGAAAATAAAACTGCATCGCTTTTCTATATTCAGAAATAATGTTGCCAAATTTCATTTCATCCAGTCTGCAGATATAAAGACAACACACATACAGAATTTTTCATATTTTTTAGAGATGTCATGGAATTTCAAGTTCTGCAACAACCCTGATGTACAAAAATCTTATCAAATTTGTAGGCAGGGCTTCAATCGTCCCCTCCCATCGAGCCTTCTTAGGCTCCAAGAAGGAAACTAATATTCCTTACTGGACTTTCTTTGCATTTATTATTCTCATGCATGTTAGAATAATACTGATTAATAACAATTAAAGTCTATTCAATTTATAAAAACTAACAGTGCGTTGTAATTTGTTCAGAGCAAACAGTGTGATAAGAAAAGAGCTCAAAACTTCTGAAGTATTCGATTTTAGAAAGTCAGCCAGCATCTTAAAAATAGTGGTTATAGCTGGTTACCTGTCTTTTGTACAGGTAAAAAAGTATTTTGGACGGTTCATAGTGTTAGCTGACAAACACCACAAGAAGATGACAAGTCTTCTTTCTTTTTCTTTTTTAACAATTTTCTTTGTAAAAAAGTTTGCGATATATTACGTTGAAAAATCATAATTGAAGCAGTGGAATTTCATACAAAATTATAGCTCTTCTTTCTAGAATATGCATTTATAGATTGTTCCTACATGAGAATTTGGGTCAAGCCACATACAGCTGTCCTTGCGAGAAGCATTAACTCTCCAAACGGAGACCATCCACTTGAAACATCTGCTATTTTGACTTTTAATTTTCATAAAAAAGGACCTTTATTTGAAAACTGGAGATGTTTTAATGTAAAGGGCAAGCCTAAAGGAATGTATGCCGTAAACATCGCACCTGTAAAGGTACATTTACTGATAACCCAAAGAGATGTTGTAAAAGATGAACACCTCTTTTTGTAGAAAATTTAATTTAAAAAACTGTAAATGGAGTCAAAATTCAATTTGATCAACGGTTTGGCCATAGTAAATTTAAATATCGGAAAAGGAACATAACCCGGATGTTACCGCAAGCAATTTAAACAACAAGCAAGAATTTGGGTAGCTAAAATCCGATGTAATCGCAAACGAATCATTTTAGGACAAATGTTTATTATGAATTTTTTCCATTATCTTCACGAGTAGAATAGATTGTGAAAGTCCCGGGAGAAATCCGTGATACACCTTGTATATGTAATGGATAATACATTTCCAGGAAGATAAAAATTCAATTGTATCAATTTTTTTTTTCTATAACTGATGAATGACTCACCGTAGAAGTTATTGGAAAGGAATGTGAAAATAGAAATTTTAAGCATACGGAAAATGTTACGCCTGACCGGTATTCAAATCTGGGACCCCCAGATGAAATGCCGAGACGCTACCACTCAGTCACGGTGATCAGAAGAGTGGTATGCTTAATTTATTATATCAGTAAGTTTTCTAAAACCTGAGTTCGTTTTTTAAACTATTAATCTATTTTTCTTTAAATAAACCAAATTTTAAATTATGTTGAACAATTTATTTTAAAGCTGCTTTAATAATTTATTTTATTATTCTTCGAGTTCAAAAGAGAGAGTTGGCGGTTCTGCCAACTTTCAAGTAGAGTTTCTTGGCTTCCACGAAGTGTTTGAGACCAGCGCCTCTGGAGTCAGTGAGTGGTGAACCCCAGGTGGAAGACTTGGAATTAGCATTCAGAGCAACCAGCACTCTGATGCCTGGGAGACCGTCCAGAATTCTGCCCAACTTCGCCAGCAAGTCATCGATACTCCACCAAAGCTTGAAGTACCCCGACATGGAGTGTACCTCTCGTGATTCGCACGATAGTGAATTGCTCTCAGATCAATGGGACATCCAGAAGACACCCAACGAATCTGAGCCAACCACGATCGCGGAGAGTGGCTGTCCCCCACAAGAATAAATAACATCCACCCTCGCGGAAGCCGACCACTCTATCTGTGACCGCGTACGGCTCCTGGACGAAGAAGACCTCATGGTTTCACTGAATGGCCGCCCGGGAATGATGCAGATTTAACTGCCCAGGCGCAATCGTTCAACATGGTGGCATCCGTCCTCAATTCAGGTGTCACCATAAGCTGTATTTTTCATAGCTCTCGTCCGAGCAGTATCATACGCACTACACTGCCTACTCCTGACTCGGTGTCCAGCATCGCTGCCTTTCACCAAGGTATAGGCGGTGCACTTGGCAGGGCAGTTGGTTGCCCTGTGCCCCGGAAGATCACAGTCCCCACACATCTCTGACTCTGTTCTGCTGCGGAGTGAGGTGTGACCAAAGCCCTAACAGTTAAAAGCAACAGGCGACTTCTATATGGTCGACGACCTTACATGAGGTCCACCCGAAAAACAAACATCCACCGGCCACAAAGATCTGCCAGATCTTTGGTGAGGTCTTCAACACCCAGTGACTCTTTGGGGCTTCCTTCCTTCCTAGCTGCCGATCCATCTTGGTTTTCACGAAGGATATCTTCGACGGCCATCTTATCCGTGACCTTGATCGTATCCAATAACGGTCACTTAGATGTGAATAAGCAAACATACAGATTTACTAATATGTTTATATTGTTTGTCGCATGAATGATGGTACAAATAAATTTAAAGGGTTTAACTTAAGAAATCTGTAGTAATTTAAAAGATTACTATTTTACAAGACAGCAGATTTTTTTCCAATATTTATTATATTCTGTAAAATTTTCTTTCTTTCTTTCGTATTTTAAAGATTAATTGCCAGTTGCAATTTTCAGTTTATTACATTCTTCCATTACAGGGATGGATCATCCATTAAATGTGAGTAACCGACGTAAAAAATTAGTTGAAATAGCAAAAAAAAAAGTCAGTGGAAGAGAATTCTGTTCAAAATGAAATAAAAGGATAAAAACATTGAACATTTAGATATAAGTAACATGCCTATTTGAATTGCTGTGGATAGAGAAAATTTTCTAGATATTTCATCAGCTAGCATGACAGACCCAAGTAACAGTGTGATAGATGAAGTGTAAAAGTATTGGAGAATATGATAGAAAAATAATTTTTGAACGATTTTGAACAAATCTTGACTAGAGTGGAAAGAAATTGTTGCCACTTTAGTAGATGTATACCTGCCAAAAGGGAAGAAAAATAAATGGAATAAAGTTTTTCAAAACATACGTCTATAATTTTCACTTACGAGCTGAATGACTAAGAAAAAGAGTTTGTAAAACTTTGTTTTTAAACGCTTTAGGATTGGGAAAATGGTCAGCCTCATCGTGGATTCAAAATAACAAAACTTTGCCCACAAACCAGGTTTCCAAATGCGACTCAGATGAGCCGGTTGATGAACCCTCTTGTTTGTCTGAAAAATCTAAAAGAAGTTGCCTTGTGTCAGGTAAGAAATTTATAGAACAAAAGAATCATCCGGAATAATTTTTGAAAGACTTGCCCAAAATGGAATCCCATTATCGCCGACATGATACTGAGAAACTGTACTTTGAAACGGTTTGGAACTCAAAGGTGGAATTGTTCAAATATAAAGAAGTGTGCCATTCACAAGAAAGAACACCTTTGAGATTCAATACGTTTGGACAAATGTTGAAAAAGCTTAGATTTGTCGTGTATCTGTGAAAAAGGATCAGTTCAATCTGTAAATCAATTATTAACACAACTAAAGAGGATAAAAACTACATAAAAATTAAAAGGAATGCTAAGAAATAGAAAAAACAAGATAATTTGAGTAGTGATGGAGTTAATGTGTTCACAATGGATTTAGAAAAAGTACTTCTGGAACCAAACCGTAAAGTTTCAGCTCTTTATTACAAACTAAAACTCTGTGTGCATAATTTACATTTTATAGTTACAAAACAAAAGATTGCTGCTTATAGCATGAATCAGAAGGTATCACCTCCAAGAATTTTATTTTGTTTGAAAATGATTTCAGATTTAAGGTAATGAATGTATTCCAAAAAAATAAATAAATAAATAAAAATGTATTCTAAAACAAAAAAAAATGTAAATACAACTTATATTAATAAAAATGTATATTATTAATGTAGGATGTAGGGTAATTTTATGGTTAAATTATATTTAACCTTAAAAATATGTAATACATTTAATTCTGTCGTACTAATCCAAGGTACGTAAATGTGTCTTTTCGTGTCTAGGTGCGTGCATGCAGGTATGTGAGTGTTATTATAATTTATTTTTGCTTTACTTTCTCCTACTCCTTACTCCCATAGTTTATACCAACATGTACTCCATGTCAATATTGATTGATTAATGTTTGGATAACTACATGAATTACTGAAGATTGCACAGTCTATTCATAATCAGAATTTTTTACTTCAATTTTGGTTACACATGTAATTGACAGGCTATATTAATTACACTGAATTTGCTGAAACCAGTATGTACACAATAGCAGGGATGCTTGCGTAAGTTTCTTACTAAAAAGTTATGGTAAAAAATAAACGTAAAAGTTTTACAAAACATTTGATTAAATTTTTATCCAGAAATGAAATGAAAGTAATACAAATACACTACAATTACTG
This sequence comes from Lycorma delicatula, assembly GCF_047948215.1. Classification (NCBI taxonomy): domain Eukaryota; kingdom Metazoa; phylum Arthropoda; class Insecta; order Hemiptera; family Fulgoridae; genus Lycorma; species Lycorma delicatula. The sequence goes on from NC_134458.1 coordinate 168,635,626, forward strand.
CATTTATAAAAATTCATTTAAAAAGAAAAATTAGAAAGAATTCTTTTATACTATCAGTTCAAAAGATAATAAATATAAGTAGCATAAGAAACACAATAGAAGGTTCATTTAATTTTTAAGGATTTTAAATTCATTATCAACATCGTAGAAATTAAATTATACCTTCAAGAAAAAACCGGTCTAGATAAACAAAAAGAAATTGAAGAATAAATTCTATTCTTCAGCTTTCATCATTTCTAGTTGCAACAGTGAATTCTGAAAATGTGTTTCATAAAAATATTTTGTTAAATCGCTAAATGATATTTTAAGATTCATTTCAATATTGGTAGGCCTGTTAAAATAATTCTAAAAAAAGGGGTATGTTCATAAATAAATAAATAGATTATATATATATATATATATACCCACACACAAAAATGTAATTATCACTCATTAGTGAATAGCACATTATCATAGAATAAATAGTATTCATTTAAATATGAGTATACATATTAATATTAAATACACTGAAAAACATAATTTTTGTTTCCTAACATGCAATACATGTTTTCATCTGTGTTCTGATGCTGAAAACAAATATAAACTCAAGACTCTTTGTATCACCTAACATTTTTGAAAATTTCATAGATGTGAAACACGTAAAGAGACTTCTTCTCCATTGTCGTAACCTGATAACTAATATCAGGTCATTCATAATATATATTACGAATGATTTTTATTTTAATCAAAATAGCTTACAAAATGTTTGTTTTAAATGCATTTATGAACCTGGTTTACTTACTATAAACAGTAATTATTGATAAAAGATTAGAAAATTGATAATTATCGGGAACATTTTAAGTAAACAACACAGTCATTATTGTTTCATGTGGTGCTACTGTACTATACATGCAATGGCAACGTTGAACAAAGTTGTTTGGTTCTCACAACAGTGTTGAAATGATGAACGCTCTGCCACTCATTTACTTTTAGATGTAGTAGGCAATGGAGATAAGTATAATTATTTGCGTTATATTATATTTTGAGTACCTACTCAAATAGAAAAACTGTAAATAAATAAAGGTATACAAGGTGAAGTTGAATAAATAGATTTAAATAATTATCTGTATGGTTTTATAACATGTTCATTGTTATTATTAAATATTTTTGAACAAATTTGTGTTAAAACAAAACAAATATTGTTTTATTATTCTGATTAAATTATAATATGCATTCGCAAAAAAATTTAAGCACAAACCATGAAAGCAAAATGAACTGTTAAGGCATTTGCCTTATAACCAAGGGAAACCATGGTAAAACCTTGGTCAGAACATCAAAAATATTTTAAAACATTTATTGCACAAAAAAAAATAAACGTTACAATCAGAAATAATTTAAATTCTTCCAATTATGTTCTGAAATAAAATCAATTAAGAAAGAAAAATCTCATATTTTTTAACATATTCTTGTCAGGAAGGAGTCCTACATTAGTGACCATCAAACATTTACAATTGTCTTTGCACATTTATGATTATAAATACAAATAAGAACAAACCCTTCTTTTGATATACAAGAAATTAAATTTTAGTACCTTAAAATATATTTTTTGGGCAAGGTAAAATTTTTATTCAAAATATTTGTAATTAACAGTTTAAATATTTTTTGTTTTTCTTTTGTAGAAGAAATAACAATTAACATATTTACATAAATAAAAGAGTATAAATGTTAATAAATGTTTTTCAGTAATAAAATATTTTAAAAACATTTCTTAATATAAATTTAACATACAACAAAATCTGAAAGAAATTAATCAAATAAATATAAAAAAAATATTGTACTTGCAATAATAATTAACAATATTACTTTCAATGGCGAAAGAAAAATTCATTTTACATAATATAAAACTAAGTATTATAATCTTAATGAATAATTTCTCCACAATATTTCCAAATAAGAATTTAAAACATTACAATACATTTAATAATGAAATAAAACATGATTCAAAATCATATATTATTATGTTGTTCGTTTTACTTGAAACATTGATTTTCTGTATTCATTTTATAATTATTTACTAATAATTTTATATTTAAATAATTTCCTAATGATTTTCCATACGATCATATTAGGTCATCAGGAATGAATCTGTATAAAAATTCAAGCAGATAGAAGAGTTAAAAAAACAGAAATACAGATGATAAGAATTATATATTAATTAGGTATTTACAATATCTAATCACTAAAACTGTTATACATCATTCTCTTTTAGTTTGACTGTACTTCATTTAGTTTTATTGTTTTATGGTACTTGATGCTTTTAATTTTTAAAGTTTGTTAGTTGACTTTACAGTAATATCGATCAATATAATGGCACAGCCATCATAAAATTTAGTTATGAAGTTTATCATCATGAAGTCTATGACTGCCATATGAAATAACTAAATGGATGTTATTAAACGATTTGGCTCCTTAATTCTTGAACGCGATGATCATATCTTAAATTATAAGTGTTGTACTTCCTCTGTCTTGATGATCCTACATTTGATGAAATCTGCAAAGATATATAAATAGTCATTCAAATACTTGCATAACAAAAAAATGGATAAAATAAATAAACCTAATGGATAATTACCAAAAACACTTGATAGAACACATTTAGATTTTTGCATCTAGAGACAGATGAGAAATGTCATATATAAAACAAAAATACATTCTCATGAATTATTGTTTGCATTATGGATGCTGCTGAGAAACTTAGGATAGCCCTGAAGTACTATAAAGAGCTACAAAAGCACTACAGAAGGGTTTTGAATATTTGTTATAAACTGGTAGGTACGATTTACTGTATCGTTTCTAAACTGAATTCTAATTTTTCTAACTTTGTTTGTTTTATCCTACTTATCTTGCACCTTTATGTTCAGAATTACATTCTCTACAAGTTTTACATGTTTATTACCCATTTAACAAAGTTATTGTAGATCAAACATAATAACGCGTTTTTTACTCTAAATTATTGATTTTCATACCAGATTTCTTAAAACCTATTGCAGGTGTTTTGATGGCTATTTTATTAAATTTTTAAGGTAAAAAACCAATAGAAATCACTAATTCTACACCTTAATTATTGTCCTATAAATTTTCAGTACGACCTCTTGCACCGGGATTGCTGAAACCCGAGGGAAATCATTCATTAACCGTTACTTACAAACGAAGCATTTTCGCCTTGTTTGATAAAATATTTTATTTTTTTAATTTCACAAGCAGGATAGGTTATGAAAATCACGGGAAAAGCTTTGATATACACAATCTATATAACGTGATCTCAATTTCTAATTTTTTTCTGTAGTATCCGTGAATCACCGAGAGTATTATTTCTGAAATAATGAGTATTACAAATCATATTGCTACGATTTGAACTTGTAACTCGCGACTACGAAATCAGCTGATTTTCAAAGAACACGTTCACCACTACCAACCCGGTTGGTATAATCTCAATTTAAAGAAAAAATATATGTAACGATGTATTTAAAATTCTATTACTTTTTAAGTTAACTTTTTAAAACATCAATTTTATACACAATAGCGATTCTACTAAAATAAGGAAATAAATATCTTAGATAGACAAGATTGGTATAGTTTAAAACGTGAAAACTACCGTCAACAATATACTGTAATGACCAACCGTTCTTTTTCTATTAGAGCTAAATAACATATTAATAGTATAAAGAAAGGCTGTTTCGATAAATCCAATTATGCTAAACACATTTTATAAAATGAACATAATTACAGCCCGGATAATTTTATTTATATATTAGATTTTCCAACAATTTTGATAACACCAGCAACCTCAAAAAAATTATGTATATTTTTACAACAATAAATTAATAAAGGGACATATAAAATTTGAAGATGATTTTCTATTTAAATTAATAGTTATCAAGTTGCCTAATAGACTATAGAGTTACAAGATGGCTTGTTTTGTTAATAATATTTTGTTTACGTTTTTAATTTTAATTACAAAAAAATCTATCTCCTGATGATGGTCAAATGACCCAAAACTCTAGTGAGATAATATAAACTTTCGGTAAGGTTGATTCTTATAACAAATTATTTAACCTAACTTGCTACTTTATAAATAAATGTTTTTTCCGGATCCGAACAAATTATAAAATTTGTAAAACGAAATTGTGTTTAAAGTTCATATTAATTATTTAACCAAATACATGAAATGACGGTAAGGTAAATAAATTAATTATGAAATATTACTTCAAAATATTAACAGTAAAGAAATCGCTACTGAAAATCATTTTGAACATATACTAATATCTGTACATGTAGAGTGGACGCAGATAAATCATATAATTGTATTTTCATCAACAGAACAATATTGTTTCTGTAAAACTAAATCTTTTAATTGTAATATAAGCTGACGGGTAACTGATTATACAGTTTACTTTTTCATAAAGTATGCCTTAATAATGATCTGAAAGCACTTTTTTTTTATCCTAAAAGGTTATGTTTTTAAAAAGCCCACAAATTGGACTTTACACATTATACGAGAAAATATTTAGGCGTAAAAGTAATCGATAATGATTAGAAGCTTAGTGTTTTATAAACATGCTTCAGAGTAAAACTGTTCGCTCAATTTTCGTAAACAAAATCAGTTTTATCATCCCACAATAATTTTTCAAATAAAAAACCCAAAGGTTTTGCTTTATGGACAACAAAATTACCATCAATATAATGGGAATTCTGGCCATACAATCTGCAATGTTATGTTTAACCAAGAAGCACAGTGTGACAGTTTTATCCATATTTTAAGTTACATTGTTACAATCCGTCCAGTGAAAATCTTTTAAAGCTGCAATTGTGAAAGTTTCAATTTATTTTTATTAATTATCTAGAAATAGATACAGTTGTGTCATCTGTGAAAAGACAAAACAGTCTCTTTATTAATTTTAATAATGGTTATTTATATTTATTTATTTTATAAATATAATTTAACCAAACTTAACCTACGCTCGCTTCGCTCGCTAACCTTGACTAATTAACAGGAGTGTTTTGATTATTTAAATAATAAGTAATTGCAATAATTACTGAATTTATTAAATAAATACTCAAAAAATTGAGTATTTTATAATTGTTATTTATATTTATTTATAAAATAAATAAATATAAATAACAATTTATTAAAATTAATAAAGAGGCTGTTCATTTTCCACTTTATTTTTAAATAAAGATATAGCTGCAGTGGCGTTAATATATAAGTGCCAATAAATGTTTTTATATTTCAGAAAATTGAAAATGAAATTTTTTTTGACTAAAGAATTTAAAATATTTTCCAAAATCTGGGAAATGGCTACGTCTTTTAAGACATGTTTGCTAATGGAAATATAAAAATTAGATTACCTTATAAATATAATGGTGCACTTGCTGTTAAGCTGTCCCATCAGTACATGCACAATAATATTTATCAATAATATTTAACATAGCAATATAAGTATACACTTTCTTTTAGTTATCACCGCATTTGAGTATGATATTTTAAGTACGCAATATACACATCTTACTCGGATCAAGTAGCATTTGGATAGGTAATGCTGAACATACTTTAAGAACAGATTCAGTATATGAAAAACAGAATAAAAGTTCATTTATTACCATCAAAAGTTCTATGTATCTACATTACTGTCCCATTTTTGTTTTTCTAAAAATTATTTCTCAGTAAGTTTTGAGGTATCTTGATAATATTTTATATAGTTATTACATTTTCTGATAAACAAGTATTTGTGACAAATAAAGCTTCATTTTGTAATAAATTTAACAATAAATTAAGCTCTAAAAAGAGAGAACAACTACAGTGAAGATTAAATTAAATTGTAAAATGGAATTATTGTTTGCAATAGTATTGTATTGTAATTTACATATAAATTTATGGTAACAATATTTTAAAATTTACAACCACCATATCCCCATTTTTTTTTGTGTTTTTGTTTTCTTTTAGTTCACAAAAGTTATTTGAAGGTCAAATGAAAAATAAAATATTTGTAAAATTAAGAATGTAATATACTACTAAGAAAAAAGTAATGCTACATAATAACAGAATGATCTCAGAGAAAAATGTTAGATTTGAAGGTGTAATAAATCATGAAAGTGTATTTTATATGACTGCCGAGAATAGATTGGAACTGACAGATTACGTCGATGGTAGGTTACATCAACAGCAGCTGGAAGGTTTGTTCATTTTTTTTTTTTTTAATTATGGTGTGATAACAAATCTTTCCACCACTGTACCTGTCCTGAACAATATTACAAAATGCCAAAAGTCTGGTTTAAAATAAAATTTTTATTTACTAGTTAATAAGTAAACTGTGATGATTATGTTAATTTTCAAACAATTATTACCTCTTCATCTCATATGTTCTATTAAAATTATATTTTTGGGCTTAACTGTTAAAAATTTTATAATAACAAAATGACATCATTTATTAAAATATAATTTTAAACTAAGTTATGGCAGATTCTACATGCAAATGCAGGTACAGAAATTTTTAGTGGATAACAAAGTAGATTATTTTCTACCATAATTTACAGGTAAGTTACAAATAAAAATCATGCCTGAAAGTGAATTAATGATTTAAAGGTGTTTTCATTTGATGAGCTTGATGCTCTTAACTCTTACTCAAAAGAATAAGTGATCTTTATATTGTTTGAAACTTATAATATTCCAGCAAATTTTATAAATTCTGCTAAAGAATATCGGTGATTATAAATGAAATTTCTGGACAATGAAAGTGTAAATGTCACTCTTATCCCAAAAAAACTTAAAAAATTTTCCCTTTAAAATTAAGTAGATCGTTTCTCTCTTTGGTAAATACATTGAAACCCACCAGGATATGCTGCATTTCTTATATGAAGTAATCTAAAAGACTTGAAGTTAACTTGGAACTTTCAATGTTATCCAAATTAATCGCTTCATTACTAATATTGTATTGATCTTCAAGACAAATAATTTTTGATATAATGTAATTTAATTACATTTATAAACTTTGATATAGAGCTAATCCTTCAAATGTAATAAAATAAATAAAAATTTGTAGAATCAAGAAGCGATGAGTTAATCCCAGGTTTTCATAATCCTTTTAAGTATTTTCTCTGAACTTAAAAAAACCTATGGAATGTTTTTTCTTAGAGCCCTTCCAATCTTCTGTTACAACTGTCTTCCCCTCTCTAACAGCTGCTGGACACTTAAATGTACGTTGATGTTACCACTTTTTTACATTAATTTTTTATGGTTTTTACTTATTGTGTTGCACATTTTATATATTATAATAATTAAATTAAAAACTTACCGATTTACAGTTTCCTCTCCAATCTAATTTAATGAAAATGAAGATTCTATTTCTGATTAAATTCTGGGATAAAAGTCCTCCATATCAGTACGCCTTCTGACATTGCTGAAAAAGAAAAATTACCAGTTTAGTTATTATTAAATTATTGCAAATAAATAGCAAAGAAGTCTACAAGTTGTATTAGGATAATTATTTGTTTAATGATAAGTTCACACATAATTGTGAATACAGTTTATAAATAAATTATAAAATTATCTTTATGCTTTATGTTATGAAGAAATTCAGTGAATTAAATTATAAGAAATGTAAATTAATTCATCAAGATATCCAAGTCTAGTATGTTGTGCTTTTAATATAATAATTTGCCTGGGAAATAAGTTTCATAAGCAGACAAATATCACTCTGTTAAGGGGACATTAAGAAAGTAGCTATTGCCTCGGTACAAGAGATAAATCCAGAATTTTATCAAAGACGAAGTTCAAAGATGTAATTGATATTCATGGAATCCATATGAGGGAAAGGGGTTCCAATCGACTCAAGAAGTCTAATTCACAATAATAATAATAATTAATATTTATATGTCTCTGAAGATGTCACAATTCAACAGATAACCTGACATGACACATATCTATTCCCAAAAAAAAAACGCTGAGCCAGTCTTAATAAAAACTCAACATCACGAATTAGGCTTGCTGAGGAAAATGGATATTTTAATTGTTTTTCTGATGCCTTTGCCTCAAAATTATTGCACATCAGCACGAAGTTAACTAAACTGTAGCTGATATTCAGCCCTGAAATTGGTCCTTTTACTCTAATTCACATTGAATGGTTATATTGTGTCATAATAAATGTAAAGAAATCAACTTTATATGGTATCAGTTGTATCTTGCATTACTTGTATAACACAAAAGTCACAGATCAGGAATTTATTATGTAATCACTTGTTATCACTTGTTAAAGACATGATGTTATCGCCGTTTCCAACTTGTAATTCAGTGTTTTGTAATTCATTTTTATGAGCAAGCATACAGTGAAACTAAAATCTGCAGATGATAATCTCATGTTTATACTAATATTATGAGTGGCATAGTCATGATGCCAGAAAATCAGAGAGAAGTGAACCATACAAATTCAGATGATATTATTGAACTGAAAAATGATTGTCACAACATTTTGGAAACAAAAGAATCTACTAGCAGAATTGATGGAGCTTGGGACTGCAGCCGTATCAGAGTCTTATTATGAATTGAAGGATGTTAGACAAATCAAACTGTGCAGGCTGCTCTCGATGGCTGTTATTTTTCTGAATGAAAATGCATAACCTTACGCTATAAGCCACTCAAAGGCTTTAGTTGTCGGTTGAAGTTGAAGATTTTTATTGTTTGGATACTGCTTGAATACCTTCTCTTTATTACGATAAAGATTTGTCTGTTAATCGGTATAATGAAACTAACAAGGGGCTCAGAAATGGATGGGTGGTGGATTTTAAAAATCATTTCTACAAAAGTCAGTGTTGTGGTGTAACAAGTGCCCAAGAGTGGAAATCGACTAGAGGAAACTCTAGTGCAGATATGTTTATAAGATATAGTGATCCAAATAACAAAATATTTAGACACTGTTTTTTTCTTACCAGAATTCATGTAAATGCCATATTTGTCTATACATTGTGGAGAATGGACTTTTCACGATAGCTTTAGATTTTTACTAAAGTAAAACTTGCCAGTTTTTATCCATTTGTCCTAACATTGCATAAGAAGATCTGAACAATTTTTTGTAATTAAGAATTACATTAAACCTGATTGAAGTTTAGATATTTATTTTAAAACATGATAGAGGCACCACAGCCGTTATGGTAATTTTTTAAAAATTTATTTCTACTTACTTAGGAAGAAATTGTAGTTTAAAAAAAGTCAATAAAATAGTTAGAGACATTTATATATGTCATTTGCCATAAACAAAGTATTGAATGTGATAAGATATGAGATACAAGTCTCACAAAACGGCATTGCCATTGTCAAAAAAAAAGCATTTCACGCCAGGCTTAATAAGGAAAGCGATCTTCTACCCAGAGTAGGCCAAGCCCACTAAAAGACAAGAAATCTTTCACCTGTACAAGCGACACCTTCACTCTGTTCAACACTGGGACTGATCGCGTATGTAAATCGATATTCTTAATGAAAGTGACAGATCAACAGATCTCTTGCATCTGTTGTGCTTTATATGCATCACCGCATTGTGATTGTGATAGATTATGTAACAATTATTTAAGAATAAGTTTTCCTAAATCGAGTGATGAATAAATATTTTTGAGGATAAACTTAGCAAATGTGAATTAGCTGCATGGAAGTTCTTCAAAGACATTGTTGGTGATTTCTTAGGCAACAGAAAATATGAAAACTATGTTTTTTTGTTAATAAGCTATTAAAAAACTACAAACATTTAGCATGTAGGATGTCATTAAAAATTCATTTTCTACATTTCCACTTAGACTTTTATCCTGAAAATTTGGGCTCTGTCACTGATGAGCAGGGAGAGTGTTTCTGTCAAGGATATTCTGACCATGAAGCATCAGTACCAAGGAAGATGGGATCTAGAATGATTGACGACTATTGTTGGTTTTTATTTAGAGATACTGATCAAACATCGCACGAATGAAAAAATTTGTCAACATATTTTAAAAATTCAATTCCAATGATTTAAATGTTTAAAAACTGTATTGAATATATTTCAATTCATTTGTATTTGAATAAACAAATATTTAGGCGATTTAAATAAATTATAAATGAATACACATAAAATAACTTTTTTGGAATATTGTTATCCTACTGATTATGCATTTATTGATAAATAAAACGTATGTATCTAAAAATGCAATGTATTACACAAAATTTTATAAGTTTTGAATTCAGCACCCAAAATTTGTTAAAATCACCATGTACAATTCTAGATATACATATTTTTTTCATGTTTTACTGCGTTTTAAAAATTCTATTAGACATTTACGGTACTTACTTTTTATTCAATCCAGATTTGAAACTACGGTTGATAGTCACTTTAATTAAAATTTTCCTTATCTTCCATAATTATTCTCCACTTTCAATATTACATTTGAGAATCAGTAACCATTTTTTTGTCACAGCTTCCATGAATTTAAAAGTACTCCTGGTACAGCACCTACAACTCAAAAACTTAATATGAACTGTTAATTTTTTTTTTTTTTTTTTTTTTTTTTTTTTTTTTTTTTTTTGCGTAGGAGGAGGAAAAAGCTCTTCCAGCCACCGTCTGCGCCCGCAACAGACGGTAGTGTCGGGCTCTCACCGACTAAAAAACCTCCCCCTTAGGGAGGAGGACCCTATTAGGGATTGGGATCGCGGACGCTACTTAACTAACTAATAATAAAATAATATCTACGTTGTACCTGAAAAAAAATACACAGCATATACAAAATTTAAATATATTTTCATAAAACTTAATTTACACTGCTTATCTAAGTAATTTTAATGTAAAATTTATGTCAAACCTGAAATAGAAACATACACAAAAATACACATAAAAAATTCCTACAGGTAAGTTCCTATCAGGGAACCCTACTGGGACTTGGGACCTACCGCGATTTTATCAGAATATTATACTATCAACTTAAAAACTACACAACTTATTTTTAACATGCAAATTTATAATATTAAACAATAATAACAAAAGTAAGTACCTTTAGTAGAAAATTATCCTACAGTAAAAGGAAGTACCGCAATGTAAGGAGGGCCACTTACGTTGCAGCTCTCCCTTAGAATATTAAATGAACCGTTGAGTTACCTGAAACAAAAGAAAATAAGACAAATTCAATTAGCGGTTGTGAAATTAGTTTTGTTTTAGTTATTAAATTCATTACATTTATGATAGCATTGACCCTTTTCAAACAAAAATATTTATTAGGAATGATTAGGTGGTCCATTTTTACTCCTTAAATATTTAGCCTGAGGTAGAACTATTTATATAGACTTTTTTTTACAGAAATAGAATCGCTAGCTAGGTAGGTACATAAGAAAAGCTATACCCTCCTCCAGACTAGATAGATACAAAGAAAACTGAATTTTTACATCCCACATCGTTAGATATCCAGTGAGAAATCATTGAAAAACACCATTTTAATATCAAGGTGGAAGAAAATAAAGGAAAAAAGTGGAGGTTAGAAAGGAGTAATCCACAGAAGGATTGCTAAACAAGACAACTCGCTCAAAGAAATTCTAAGCCCCCTTTAAGGCAGCAGGGATTCCTCTCGTACAAGATCAGAGCACTTTTACCAAGATTAGAAGCAAAAAAATTATTCTGAATTTAGGTTCACTGATATAGATGGTAACAGATCTATCCAGGAATGTGTGTTATATAAACCTATTTGACCAAGCTAAAATTTTCAGCTAAGAATAATGTTGAATGGTAACAAAAATCGATACAGGACACCACCTGATCCTTTTACTAATTTTTATATTATTATTTTTTTAAATCATGCTTAATATTTTTATATAATGAAATGCATCATTTATTTTCTTATTATTTCTACAATTTTATACAGGTTTCCACTTGCTTTGATTGCTCTGGTATTTAAAATTCATGAAATATTTATGGTACCATCTACTTTTATTCTACAACAAGTTTTGACAAAGAGGTGCGAGCATGGTTTCATTAAATTTTCAAACCGCTGTCAGGCAAGAGATTCATCGCCAAAGCAAGCAAAACAATAAAGGACTAAACAGAATTTCCATGTCAAAAAAGAAAAAAAAAAGTGAAACAACTACTTCTAAATTTTCACACAGTATATCTTCTATTAAAATAATACGTTAAATGAAGATAGCGCTTTGTTTCATCAATCAAAATCCGTTCTCTATCTGTAAACGTAGATAAAATTCATTTTTATTATAATTAAATGTTTGGGGGTATCTAAGGAAAAGTTGACTGTCACGGCAATAATTTTATTCTTATTTCATTTATTTTACACAATGAAATGTCTCAAAATCAATTGCTTTTCATGGCTATTCTTTACATTATAAACAAATAATTGTTGTGTACAATAAGAATAATTTAGTTAAATTATATATTGCATTTCAATTTTATAACAATGATGAAAAAATCAAGTGATGTACTCTGTTAACTGATAAATACTCAAAATATTATTAGAAAGGTTTAAAATATGAAAACAGTCTTCTTGAAATATTAGCCAACCAATGTATTAGATAATCTTATGAAGTTTCATTGCAGTAACTAACAAAACTCATAAAAATTTGTATATATATATAATTTAACATTATATGAAATATAAACCACCTGAACACAGTAATTAGATTAGTTATACTTACCTTATTTAACTGGTTTGTGCAGTAACAAACCAATTGTTGGAAATAAATAAGGTAAGTATAACTAATCTAATTACTGTGTTTAGGTGTTTTATGTATCTTGCACCTTCAGTTTGTATTAAATTATAACTTATATTCTTCTTAATAGATTTGTATTTGTTTTTGTTTATAAATATTTTCACAACTACATTTATGTTCATAATATCATTTAAAATTTCACAATGATAACATTATAATTTATGTTAAAAAAGAGAAATCATTAAAAAGAATAAGTTTTAATGTAATAAAAATAGAATTTAATACAGACTGAAGATAAAATATATAGCAGAAACAGATAAGGCACTGACCAGATACTGGCATATCTTGATATGTAATGTTACTAAGTTTGTTCTCTTTATTATACTGATATTTCATTTGTTGCATTTATATTGTAATTTGCCACACAAAATATCTTTGTTTCGCATGACATTTAATGCCAGATCTACATAAAATTATTAAAAAAGTTAGAAATAAAAGTAACTGCAGTATCAAAAGAGAAAGTTACCTATTGATGATGTAACCTGGGGCTAAAACATTGCCCTGACCTCTCTTTTTCTGTTTAGCCTTTGGAACCACCATAAGGTATTACTTCAGAAGATGATATGTATGAATGCAAATTAAGTGTAGTTTTGTTCAGTCTCGCATCGACTATTCCTGAAATGTGTGGTTAATTGAAACCCTACCATGAAGAACACTGATATCTACAATCTAGTATTCAAATCCATTTAAAAGTCTTTACTAGGATTTGAACCTTAACTCTCGACTTTGAAATCATTTGACTTGCAATGATGAGTTATCCACTAGACTAGACCGGGTGAGGTAAAGCCCTGACCCTGGCCCCTGGTACAAGGTAAGTGATAGTGGCTGGTTGAAGCCACAGAATGAGTAGCTCCATTACTTGGTTGCTTTAGCTGAAGCTAAACATTACATAAATGGATGGAGTCTTTTAATAAATACTAGTATTATTGTGAAATATATATGATGTAGTAAAGAATTAGTAGTACCTTAATATTTTACCATTTGGCTGCACAGCTTTACATTCATCACCACAGCTAATCCAAGGATCAAATCCATCAAGCAGCTGAAAGAGTCGATTGATCTGGTACTCTGAAGATATAGGATGCAGGAGGAAGTGAAAAGTTGATGAGATGTTGAATATAACCTGGTAATTTGCATTATTTAAAGTCTCATTTTTATTTATAGTTTGTAAATTTTTCTAGTGAGGAAGATAACGTTAATTTCACACTTTGATTTTGATTGCACTTCAAATTCACACTTTATTTACACCAATCACTTATTTCCCCAACAATTTCAAAATATGTAAAATAAAATGATTACACACTAAAAACCAGAATCAGTTCATGCCTTTTAATATGCAAGGCAAATATATTACATATAAAAATGATTAAATTTTGAAGTAATTTGGATTACTGTGTTATGCGAGATGGATTTTTTTTCAAATAATCATTCTACTTAGGATTTACCACAAAAAATTGGTAAGTTTTGCAAGTAAGTTAATTTTTTTAATAAAAAAATTAGCGAATAAAATGAAATAATTTATTACGGCACCTCTAAAATCAACTGACCCTGGTTTGAAAAAATTAAACTAACATGCAAGCATGCATCTTCTTTGAAGCAGATGGCTGACGCTGATTGGGGAAAGCAAAGGGGTATTAAAATTTAAAATAAAAGAAAAAAAAATTTTAAAACTGTAATTAGATATAAATATGCTCTAACCTTCAACTTGATTTAACCAAAAAAATTTTAAGAAAAATCTTATGTAATATAATAAATATAAAAAAAAAAATATTTATATATATAAAAATAAATATGAATTATATCCTATGTGAAGCAGATTTTAAAGCTACAGTTAATTAAGAAATTGCCTCTATATCTTTACTTATTTTTTTAATTGAACTTATTTAAATGATTAATTTTGTCAATGAAATGAATAAAATTTAAATAATTTGTAAAAAGGGTAATTTTAAAAACCTACTCATTAATATTTCAAATAAAATTTTATAAAGCAATTTAAACTACAAAAGGAATTTTTACATGATGTAATACTAAAAAAAAAAATGTAAATTGATTTATAAGGAGGACTTCAGCCACTGGTAGTGAAGTGATGAGCTGAAAAGACAAAGAAACATAGAATAACTATAAATATTATGAATAAACTATTTCTAACATTAACATATTTATATATCACCACCCCCCCAATATATAGACACATTTATATACACAGCACCCCCCAACCGAAACCCGATGAACGATATCGGGATGATGAAATACGGTCGCGACGCGGTTCGAATGCTTTATGAACCCGTTCACTCGCGAGAACTATTCAATGCATACAACATAGATATTTACAATGTCAATATATACACAAGTGTATTAATTAAAAGTAATTGTGTATCATATTACGTAACTGATAAGCTAAGATGCGAATAATACACCCGGAACTGTGCAAGAGCATATCAGACTTGCTAAGTTGGTAAAAAATTTATAACAATACACTCTGAACTGTTTCAGAGCATATCAGACTTGCTATGTTGATAAAAAATTTATAACAATACACTCTGAAATGTGTTAGAGCACATCAGACTTGCTAAGTTTATAAAACATTTATAACAATACATCCTGAACTGTTTCAGAGCATATCAGACTTGCTATGTTGAAAAAAAAAATATAACAATACACGCTGAAGTGTTTCAGAGCATATCAGACTTGCTAAGTTTATAAAACATTTATAACAATACACCCTGAACTGTTTCAGAGCATATCAGACTTGCTATGTTGAAAAAAAAATGTATAACAATACACCCTGAACTGTTTCAGAGCATATCAGACTTGCTATGTTGAAAAAAAAATGTATAACAATACACCCTGAAGTGTTTCAGAGCATATCAGACTTGCTTAGTTGATAAAAAGTTTATAACAATACACCCTGAAGTGTTTCAGAGCATATCAGACTTGCTTAGTTGATAAAAATTTTATAACAATACACCCTGAACTGTTTCAGAGCATATCAGATTTACTAAGTTGATCAAAAATTTAAAACAATACACCTGAACTATATGAGAGCATATAAAATTTTCTGTCTGTATATACACTCTAATCTGTGTGTTGTTACAATTACATAATTTGAAACTGTATTTCTAAAAATGAAACCGAATTAAAATACTGAACTAGGGAAATATTAACCAGAAGATTTTTGTTTTATAATCTCAACAGAAATATGTTATCGATTTGAAGAAATATAACTTACGGGATTTTTCTATTATTTTCAATATTAAAAATAGAAGATTTTTCAAAGAAATCAATTACTCAGAGAGTCTTTAATCATAATGAATTTACTTGTATTTTCCATATTTCTTTTTTTCCCTTTTGCACTTGTGCAGATCTATGCATTACCATCCTGACCTCTTAATTACCCCGTTTAAGATTCTCTTAAGAATGCATTTTCACAGCATAATATGGCCAATCCCAATTGGAATTAAAAACAACAAAGTCTAATTTGTTTTTTTTTTCTATAATTTAAATTATAGAAAAAAAAAGTAAAGTTACTAATGAATAGCAAATGGAATCAATTTGTGATTGATGACAATCCAAGTTAAAAAAAGGGGTATTAAAAAATGCAAATACTAAATGTAATATTGAGGTTACCTTTATCTATGGGATTATAGAAAAAAATTAAATCTTATTATTCAGTAATCCATAAGGAGGGTCTTTTTTCATCAACAATGTGAAATATAATTACAGTTTAATTCTATATGTGAACACTGGGAGGTGCAAAATGATTAACAGCAGGTTACAGGTACCAATTAAATTACAAATTCTGATCTCGTATAAGAAAAGAGAATGTGCTACATTTCAGTTTTACATGGTTTTGGAGAATGGTTTATAAAAAACATACATTTATAGAAAAATAAACTAATAATTTCAGTGGATAACCACCAGGCAAGATATGGCATATACTCTAGAAGACTAAAACAGGGGGTTTATATATTTAGATTGCTCATACAAAAGGTTTAATGTAGTGTATTTTTAGGTTTAATATTCCTGTAAAAGTTATCAAAGATGTAATAGTTATGGGCCTTTTAAATAGAACTAAAATGATTCCTGACCGACATACTGTAATAGTTCCTTGATGTTTCTGGGCAGAAGACCAGTATATGTTCAAATACTGCATGACTGTGTCAAAAATAGATTTATGTAATGTTAGATGCTTTTATAATACTTAGGACAAGGATGAAGATGTTTTTAAATGAAAGCTAAAAAAATCTGATGATGTGCTGTATTCTTAAATTTGTTTATATATAGATAATAAAAGGGACGTTTTCGATTTAATTTTGTTGTTAAATATGATTATTTATTTAAGAAATTATTTCAAATAATTCCTTCTCTACGAATCGGCAAGGTCTCATCCTTGCCGTTGGTAAGAGATACAGAGTAGCTGGACCGAAGGTGCAACCTTATCGGAGAGGTATCTGTTGAGAGCCAGACTAAGGAATGATTCCTGAAAGAGGGCAGCAGCTCTTTCAGTAGTTGTTAGGGGCGTGAGTCACAATGAATTAAACGGCCATATCAACATCACTCAGTCCTCTGAGTACTGCGCAGCTGAAAGCAATGGAAAACTACAGCTGTTTTTTTTTTTTTCCAAGAAAATGTGGCTCTGCATTTTCACATAATAATAATGGAGGCGCCTTCCTTGGTAAAATATTCTGGAGGTATGTAAAACAAATTGTTAGGGATGTAGAATGTAGAGGATATACTGAAATGAAACAACTGGCACTAGATAGGGAATCTTGGAGAGCTGCATCAAACCAGTCAAATGACTGAAGACAAAAATAAAATTTCATATAATTATAAAAATAAAGGCAAATTAGACTGTTTTACATAAACAGATCTAATACGATTGAGAAAAGCCAATACTATGAATTAACAAATCACAAATTTCTATTTATTTTTAAAAAATGGTAAAGTTGTATAAACAGTCTTAAGTGGTTTATATACCCTCTTCCTTAAAATCAATTATATTATAATTTAACCTCTTTGAAGACACAGTTCTAATTTAATACTTGAAAATCAAATTATATTACATTTAAATTTAAATATTCGACTCAAATACAGCAGAATGAATGATATACATAAAATACCCATCAACTAAACTTAAATTAGTGTAATTAATGTTAGTCGATGTTAGTAAAACAATTTTTTATGATAAAACAATTATATTTCTAAGCTACACAAAAAGAACATGCAATTACAAACAACATGAAATTACTAGCTACATAACAAGTACATGCAATTACAAGCTACCTAATTATTTTATGTATATTATTCAAATTACTGTATATGAGCCAACAAAACCATGTAAACATAATTTGTATATGAAATATACATAGTAAAAAGATTTATCTCTCTCCAAAGAGGTTAAATTTAAATATTTAATTAAAAGGTTAGGAAACTAATGCTTATTAATATTTTTGAGAAATTGTATTATTTGCATTACATTTAGCTGAAAGTAAAAAGGATTTAGAAGAAACAATGAACGGCATAGATGAAGTCCTACGCAAGAACTATCACGTGAAAATAAACAAGAACAAAACAAAAATAATGAAATGTAGTAGAAATAACAAAGATGGACCGCTGAATGTGAAAATAGGAGGAGAAAAGATTACAGAGGTAGAAGAATTTTGTTATTTGGGAAGTAGAATTACTAAAGATGGACGAAGCAGGAGCGATATAAAATGCCGAATAGCATAAGCTAAACGAGCCTTCAGTAAGAAATATAATTTGTTTACATCAAAAATTAATTTAAATGTCAGGAAAAGATTTTTGAAAGTGTATGTTTGGAGTGTCGCTTTATATGGAAGTGAAACTTGGACGATCGGAGTATCTGAGAAGAAGAGGTTAGAAGCTTTTGAAATGCGGTGCTATAGGAGAATATTAAAAATCAGACGGGTGGATAAAGTGACAAATGAAGAGGTATTGCGGCAAATAGATGAAGAAAGAAGCGTTTGGAAAAATATAGTTAAAAGAAGAGACAGACTTATAGGCCACATACTAAGGCATCCTGGAATAGTAGCTTTAGTATCGGAAGGACAGGTAGAAGGAAAAAATTGTGTGGGCAGGCCACGTTTGGAATATGTAAAACAAATTGTTAGGGATGTAGGATGTAGAGGGTATACTGAAATGAAACGACTAGCACTAGATAGGGAATCTTGGAGAGCTGCATCAAACCAGTCAAATGACTGAAGACAAAAAAAAAGCATTACATTAAAAAACAGAGAATTCACATAAAGAACAAAATTACAGTGTACTACTTGTTATTATGAAAATAAATGGAACCTTTACAGTATATGGTCATTTGACTATTTTCTTAAACGTAGGAATATAAACTGGGATTGTATTTTTCTTCCTGTATGAAGTTTTACAAATGGCTATACATAAATTCAGTAAAATAATTGTAACTGAAAGAAAAAGCAGAGTAAAAAATTGTAAATGATTTCAATGAAGAAATTAAGATTGTATTACAGTATTCAGAAATTTAAGTGTCGGTTGGCAATTCACTACAAATGGTAATGGATCAAATGAAAATGGATTAGAACAAATATTAATTGGATTTGAACATTCTGTTTTTATTTATTAGTGAGCTGAAAAAAATTAAAATAAATTTAGCTAAAACAGGAATGGTTGATTACACAATAAAACAGCTTTACAAAAGATTTCTTTTTCAGGTTACAATAGAGAGACCCAGAAATGAATGCAGTTAACTGCAAGTGACGTCCAGAAAAAATTTAGAAATATGGGAAACAAAAATAAATTTTTAATTATCTTTAATTAAGATAAAAGATAATTTCTTATTATTATAAACTCTTGAGAAATAAATGAAGAATACCTATGCGATAATAGAAAATATTTGTACAAGTGATTATTGGGGCTTACAGAAAAAAGAAATTAAACAGAATAGATGTGAAAATGTGTGAATGTCCAATAAGGTTTGGTTCAATGATTTTGTTTGAAAGAAGATTCTGATTGTTCTAGTGGGGAGATAACACCATTATGATCTGAAAAACTAAAAAGGAATAAGTATATTTTAAATATGATATAAAACTGCACATTGTTTTTTTCCTAATTCAAAATACAAACTACTCTCTTAATACAGTTTATAAAAAAATATTTCCTGTTTTCAGCAATAATAACTAAAGCATTCAATACAGTTCCTGGGATATATTCATTGTACTAAGGTATTTGTACTTAAAGTAGACAAAGGTAGCAAAGCGCAAGATAAATCATGTCTATTCAGTACAGATAAATTACATTTACTATTTATACAAATAATGTATCCAGATGCAATATAAAAATTAGGCAATTCCTATAAAATTATTGAAAATATTTAATACATTTTATAGCATTTTGTTGAATAAAATTCATTTTAATTCCTACATAAAATTTATCAGTAATTAATATTATAAAAATTTTGTCATGTTGATGTATCTATTTCAAAAAAAGATTACATCGCCTGTTTTTTTTTTTTGTTGAATAAAACAAATTTTGTAAAATGTAACATTATTATTTATCTATAATAGATATTAAATTTTAAAACATCATTAAACAAAATTACATGTAAAAACATTCAACAAATAAATTGTAACAACGTGCTTTAAAAAACCACGTTAAATTTTCATTTTCATTAAACTGTAAATTAAGAAAGAAATGTTTAATTTAAAACCGATATATTAAAAAAAAAAAATAAATCTATGTTGCATACAATAAAATAAATGTCCCTCACTTAAAATAATGTCCTAAATTGTGTGGTTTTCTTTTCTAGTAGATTGTTCAAAGTCCACACGAACGACTAGCACACGGGAACGTATACGACGCAACTAAAAGGATACGACGGTCTTTTACTGCGTATGACGTTCAAAACAAGTTAATTACAGTTCTGTGTCTCTGATTGGTCAATCATATCGGAGTTGTGTAGTCGCTAGAAACTCGAGCGCTCCCTCATGACGTTTCTTAATCCGAACAAACAACTATAGACAATAGACAAAAGAATTGAAAAACAAGTTAATTACTTTTCTGTGTTTCTGATTGGTCAATGTTATTACAGTTGTTTAATCTTTGAATCCCTCCTGACATAACTTCTTAGTAATTTTCAATACGTAATCACTTTAAAATATAATAAATTTAAAATAAAAAGAAGGAACTAATTTCAAAACGATTTTTTTTTGCCTTTACCCTTATTAAAATATTGTTTTATAAAAAAAAATTACGTCTTCAGAATTGCCGATGTAGTCGAAAATTAACAGAATTTTTTTTGCAATAATAATTTACAGAACTGAACTTTTGTTTTTTGCACCGATATTTATTTTTTTCAGTTAAGAAAAAAAATTTGGTAAAATTATGTTCTCTAACACAGAATAACATATTAATTTGTTAATTAAAATAGGTGAAAATACCTAAATATAAAACCTCAGTTTTAGAAACTAAGAGAGATACAGTTCTGGGAGTTTTTTCGATATCCCAGCTCAAAAACCATAAGAAACAATTGAATTTGCCCCTTAATTGATCTTCCCGGAATTTCAGAAAGCCTTTAATTACCCTGAGGAACTGAAACTCGAACGAAAACTTTCATCCTGTATAACTCGCTAACGAAGCGTTTTCGGACTTATGTTAAGGTGAACTTTTTTCTTATTTTTAGCCTCAAGAATGAATTGTCAACGTTTGCCCTATCCTCCTGAATCACCTGTATTTCCTTGATTTTGGGCATAAAAATGATTTTAAAAATGAAAAAAAAAACTCTCTCTCTCTCACTCTCTCTCGCTCTGCGTGCGAGTGTGTTCGTGCGCGGGCGCGCGTGTGTGTAAGTGTGATAATGTATGTGTACAGTGAATTGTCAATGTCTCTCTATTACACTTTCTCACTCGATCTATCTCACTTCGTATAGGAGTGTGTGCGCGCGCGCGCGTGTGTGTGTGTGATAATGTATATGTACAGTAAACTGTCAATTGTCATCGTCTCTATATCATACTTTCTCTCTCTCTCTGCGAACAAATGTGTGTGTGTGATAATAGATATACACAGAAATTGCCAATTGTCAATGTCAATTTATCACACTTTCTCGCTCATTCGCTCCCACTCACTGAATGCAAATGTGTGTGTGTATGTGGGCGCGCGCACGTTTATGTGTTATTTTCCGATAGAAATAGTCACTCTCTCTCTCACATTATCTCTGTATTAGTATTTTCGTGAGTTCCGTCATCCGCTACCACTCTCTTTTCATCAAGTGTTTGGGTGTGTGTGCGCGCGCGCGGGTGTGTGTAATATTTTTCGATAGAAATAGTCACTCTCTCTCTCATATTATCTCTGTATTAGTATTTTCGTGAGTTCCGTCATACGCTACCACTCTCTTTTCATCAAGTGTGTGGGTGTGTGTGCGCGCGCGCGGGTGTGTGTAATATTTTTCGATAGAAATAGTCACTCTCTCTCACATTATCTCTGTATTAGTATTTTCGTGAGTTCCGTCATACGCTACCACTCTCTTTTCATCAAGTGTTTGGGTGTGTGTGCGCGCGCGCGGGTGTGTGTAATATTTTTCGATAGAAATAGTCACTCTCTCTCTCACATTATCTGTGTATTAGTATTTTCGTGAGTTCCGTCATCCGCTACCACTCTCTTTTCATCAAGTGTTTGGGTGTGGGTGCGCGCGCGCGGGTGTGTGTAATATTTTTCGATAGAAATAGTCACTCTCTCTCTCACATTATCACTGTATTAGTATTTTCGTGAGTTCCGTCATACGCTACCACTCTCTTTTCATCAAGTGTGTGGGTGTGTGCGCGCGCGCGCGGGTGTGTATAATATTTTTCGATAGAAATAGTCACTCTCTCTCTCACATTATCTCTGTATTAGTATTTTCGTGAGTTCCGTCATACGCTACCACTCTCTTTTCATCAAGTGTGTGGGTGTGTGTGCGCGCGCGCGGGTGTGTGTAATATTTTTCGATAGAAATAGTCACTCTCTCTCTCACACATTATCCCTGTATTAGTATTTTCGTGAGTTCCGTCATACGCTACCACTCGCTTTTCAACAAGTGTTTGGGTGTGTGTGCGCGCGCGCGGGTGTGTAATATTTTTCGATAGAAATAGTCACTCTCTCTCTCACATTATCTCTGTATTAGTATTTTCGTGAGTCCGTCATACGCTACCAGTCTCTTTTCATCAAGTGTGTGGGTGTGTGTGCGCGCGCGCGGGTGTGTGTAATATTTTTCGATAGAAATAGTCACTCTCTCTCTCACATTATCTCTGTATTAGTATTTTCGTGAGTTCCGTCATACGCTACCACTAACTTTTCATCAAGTGTGTGGGTGTGTGTGCGCGCACGGGTGTGTGTAATATTTTTCGATAGAAATAGTCACTCTCTCTCTCACATTATCTCTGTATTAGTATTTTCGTGAGTTCCGTCATACGCTACCACTCTCTTTTCATCAAGTGTGTGGGTGTGTGTGCGCGCGCGCGGGTGTATGTAATATTTTTCGATAGAAATAGTCACTCTCTCTCTCACATTATCTCTGTATTAGTATTTTCGTGAGTCCCGTCATCCGCTACCACTCTCTTTTCATCAAGTGTTTGGGTGTGTGTCGGTGTTTCTGTGTCTCTTTCTCTCTCTCTCTGTGTGTGTGTGTGTGTGTGACTGTCTGTTTCTAAATCTATCTCTCACTCTGTCTCTTTCTCTCCCCAGTGTTTGTGACTGTAGTGTTCTGACTATTTCTCTCTCATTCACTCTCTCTGCTTCTGAGTGTGACTGTGTGTGTGTGTGACTTTAAGTATGTTTCTCTCTCATTCTCTCCCTCTGTGTGTGTCTATCTGTCTGTTTCTCTCTCATTCTCTCTCTCCCACTCCCTCTCTCACTGTGTGTGCTGTGTGTGTGTGTGTGTGTGTGTGTGTTTCTGTCTGTCTGTTTTTCTCTCTCTCTGTGTGTGTGTGTGTGCCTGTCATTCTTTCTCTCACTCTCTATCTCTCTCCCTCTGTGTGTGTGTGGGTGTGTGTGTGTGTGTGTGTCTGTCTTTCTGTTTCTCTGTCTCTGTGTGTGTGTGTGTGTCTGCCTGTCTGTCATTCTCTCTCTCTCTCTGTCACTCTCTTTCACTAATGTGTGTGTGTCTGTATCTTTCTGTCTGTTTTTAATTCTATCTCTTGTCTCTCTCTCTCTTTCTCTCCTCTGCGTTTATGTCTGTCTTTCTGTCTGTTTCTGTCTCATTCACTCTCTCTGTTTCTGAGTGTGTCTGTGTGTGTGTGTGTGTGTGTGTGTGTGTGTGTGTGTGTATCTGTCTCTTTTTCGATCTCTCTCTCTCTCTCTCTCTGTGTGTGTGCGTGTGTGTGGGTGTGTGTGTGTTTGTTTCTCTTTCTTTCTCACACACTCTCTCTCTCGGTGTGTGGGTCTGCTTGTGTGTGTCTTTCTGTCTCTTTCTGTTCCTCTCTCAATCTCTCTCTCTTCCATGTGTGTGTGGGTGTCCCTCTTTATGTTTCTATCTCTTTCTCACTCTGTGTTTGTAGGTATGTGTGTGTGTGTGTGTGTGTGTGTGTGTGTGTGTGTGTGTATGTGTGTCTGGCTTTTTCTCTCTCTCTGTGTGTGTTTGTGTGTGTGTCTCTCTTTCTATTTCTATATCTCTCTCTCTCTCTCTCTTTCTCTCCTCAGTGCTTGTCACTGTCGTTCTGCCTGTTTCTGTCTCGTTCACTCTCTCTGCTTCTGAGTGTGTCTGTGTGTGTGTGTGTGTGACTTTCTGTCCGTTTCTCTCTCATTCTCTCTCTCTCTCTGTGTGTGTCTTTCTGTGTGTTTCTGTTCTCTCTCATTCGCTCACTCACTCTCTCTCACTCTATGTGAGTGTCTGTGTGTGGTGTTGTATGATGTTGTGTGTCTGTCTGTCTCTTTCAATCTCTTTCCCTCTCTCTCTCTCTGTGTGTGTGTGTCTGCCTGTCATTCTTTCTCTCTCACTCTTTCTCTCTCTGTGTGACTGTCTGTTTCTCTCTCTCTCCCTCTGTGTGTGTGTCTATGTTTTTCTTTCTCTCTCTGTGTGTGTGTGTGTGTGTGTGTGTGTGTGTGTGTGTCTGGCTGTCTGTTTCTAAATCTATCTCTCACTCTCTGTTTGTGTGTGTGCGTGTGTGTGTGTCTGTTAATCTCTCATTCTCTTTCCGTCTCTCTCTCTCTGTGTATGTGTGTGTGTGTGTGTGTGTCTTAGTCTGTCTGTTTCTCTCTTATTCTATCTCTCTCACCCTCTCTCTCTTTCTGCGTGTGTGTGT